>NW_026732559.1:317500-447364 GCF_028476545.2 Physella acuta
GTGTAAGCTGTACATTGTGGCTTACGTTGCTCAAATACTTGGCACTGTACCACGCAGGAGATTAACAGATTTTCAAAACCACGTATTTATATTGTCATC
The DNA here is from genome assembly GCF_028476545.2 of Physella acuta. NCBI lineage: Eukaryota > Metazoa > Mollusca > Gastropoda > Physidae > Physella > Physella acuta. The sequence goes on from NW_026732559.1 coordinate 317,600, forward strand.
TCCCAATGAAGGCTTTGTTACAGTTTTAAGGACCTACTTAAAACAATATTTTTTTCTGAACATTCGGGACTGCACAGATCTTGAACCTGGGCGACCTGAATTTGAAGATTTGTTTGTTGAGCTCAATGCCACCTGGCGTGTAATTCTAGTTGTAACAGAAGAGTTTTTTCACGACAATAATTTCCAGATGCTCTACACCCTGGTGTTGAACAGTATGTCACATGACAACCCGGGAAAGGTGCTTCTACTTTATGAAAGTAACTTACCGTTAAATGTGGATTTAGTTAATGCTATTGGTGAAGATAATATCATTTGCGTTCGATCATGGCAGATAACATCAAACATGGATGAGTTTCTGTATGACAGAATTTTTATTGATTATTAATGCTCAATATTGTGATTGAAAAACTAATAATTATCAGCCTAACTATACTAAAACTTGGAATACATGTGTGTCTTTAAAATTTCACAATAATAAAATTGGACTTACAAAATGTACTTAGAAAATAGGATTGATAAAGTGCGTCTCTGTTTTTTTGTTTTAAAAAAATGTGTGTATGTTAAAATGTGATGGGATCAACAGGTGAGAATGCATTTTTCTTAAACGACAATTACCATACTTTGAGACTCTTATTACAAAACTTGAAATTGTTACTTTAACTTATTTAAAACGCTACAAAGAAAATGTTCTCGCTTGTAAGCTTGCATTACTTTGCGAAAGCTATTACCTGGAAAACCAATGACTTTTGTCGTCGGTGTAATGATGATTACCATTTGGCGGATTTTCCATGTCTTGAACAAAGACCTCTTGTATTTCCAAAGTTTTCCGTTTAACGGCAACAATTTACTTTTAAAACGTGACTTAATGCAACCCTGATCAAATCATTTGATTGGTAGAAGACAATTTATCATAGCCTGCTGTGAAATTGCTTAATGCAGAAGACAACATTCTTTATGTTCTTTATTGGACAGCAACACGTGCGCTAAATTAAACTTGAACAACAAATATCATTGTAAATGAATGTGCTTTAAAAGACCCCTAACTAACACCGCAGACGTTGTTTATTGCATGGCACAGATTTAGAAGCGTATTATCATATTAAATAAAATACTAGACAGTTTTATTTTGTAAGAACAATGCATGCATTTTATATTAACAGTTAATCAGTTGTGTTTATTTTTGTGTTCATTTTAAAATCATGTATTTTTATATTATTTAAGGGTATTTTATGCAGTATTATTATGATGTGTTGTCTTTTTATAAATTTAGGCTATAAATACCGATGAAGTGCAAAGCTTTTACGTCTGGATAAATATTTGAATTTTCTAAAATCTTGGTGTCACTGCTTGAACAATAGTATTAAGATTTTTTGTAAATATTTAAAGATAAATTGATTCAACAGTTTTCAACATCTATTTATATAAAACATGCGGCATTTTATTTTGTTGTGAAGATAGTCCATTTATATCTTACATTTAATACAACTATATTCGAAATTAAAACAAATTTTTTTAATCAATATATTAAAAAGTAATTTCAAACAAAAGTATGAATGCATAATTTAATCTCTGTATTTTTATTGTATACACTAATTATTAAAATATAAATGCACATATTTTGTTAAATGTGACGGCAATAACATGTTTATGTTAAGTGTATTTATTGTTCCCAGTATTATTATTCCAAATCCATTTAATAAATGCTAGTTTAAGATTTAATTTTCTTTAGGATACACATTTTACTTCTTATCACATTTTACTTGGAAAGATTTTGTGTAACGTTTGGTATTTTATGCTGCGCTTACTTTATGCTTTGATTTCATTCATGTAATCTGGAAAATAAAAGTACACACATTTTACCACAGAATAGTTTAAATGTTTATATAATCATTGATTGAGTGTTCTTACATAGGCTATAAACCTTCTTAACAAATAAACTGTGTGCTATACATTTTGAATATAAATTGTATTTCAATCGAGTTGGGGGGGGGAGAGGATTAAAAGTGCTTTATGGTGACGGTGGGAGCGTGCCCCACCCCCAAAGAATTGCCTGAAAGAAACTGAAATGGCACTTATCTTCTAAGTTTAATAATATATTGTTAAACGTATTTCTTTGTTTGTATTTCGCTGTTTTTCAATAAATAGAGTTCTCTAAGTAGGCCAATTAATGTTAGATAGTTAGTATCCCCAGTTTTAATATTATATTGCATTCTACGTATTTCTTTGTTTGTATTTCGCTGTTTTTCAATAAATAGAGTTCTCTAAGTAGGCCAATTAATGTTAGATAGTTAGTATCCCCAGTTTTAATATTATATTGCATTCTAATATTAACGGCAGTGTAAGACCCTTTAGCTTGTAAACCTTAATCCAACCATTTTAACCAAGCCTGCATTTTCTAACGCCAGGCATGGTTTAAATATTAATAATCACAAAAATCTTCTACTCACTATTTAAAAATGAATATTTTTTTGGGAGGTAACCAAATTAGAAAAAAAGAAATCGAGGGTTATTTCCCTTGAATCGCGGCAATTGAGTTGTTATATATTTAATATCAGTAAATTTAAAATAATTGCGCCAATTTAAAAACATTATTTTTTTATACAATAATAAACGTATTCTACCTTATGTAACATTGAGGTTTAAATTTAAAATTGTATAACTTTTTAGGCACATTTCTATCATGGAAACGTTACAGTTCTAACCTAAAAGCCCTTCTAAGAATATAACAAAATTGCCAATTGTTTTTAATTATACGAGAAAGCGTAGGGGAGATCACTCCGCTTTAATCGTGTCTGCCTACGATCTATACAATATTATACACAAACTAAATTTTAAAAAGAAATGTAAACAAACCCTTATTAGTTCATATAAGATCAATATAAGCATTTTATTTAACAATCTAAATATTTTTTTTCTCAACTGCAGTCCTAACCAATTGTCTGCAATTTATTATTATGTTAATTAAATTAAAAACAGCGTATGAGTTCCAGCCGCACAATCGTAACGTGCTTGGGACGTTGTAAACATTCTCTTACCTTGACTAGCGATTATAACCGCTAGCTTAGACAATTAGACTGTGTTCTAATCTGTGGTGTAAATAAATACGTCGCTACAAAATATCCATTAGCTAGTCAGTTAAAGGTTGGCATTTGTCGGTATAACATTTAAGAAGTGTGGGGGTATACGCTGAACAATGGCACTGTCGGATTGGCTAAAATAAAGTTAATCGTCGCACACCTACCTTTGCTATTACGAAATGTGTTGAATAAAAGTATAGATGGCAAAACAAAGTTATATTTAGTGTAAAAAAAAAAGTTCATGTTGATCTTTATATAAGGGCACTGCAGGGGTGTATGTTTACAGCTCACAATATAATTAAGCCTGGATCGCGTTGCTATTAGGTAGAAATTATTTAATGCCAATACAATTTAATTAATTTCGGCCATTTATAATTTTTAAAGCCTGAACTGGCCTTCATCGAAAAGTCCTGCCAACTGCCAAGTATTACAGGCAAAAGAGACGCTCACTGACTCTAACAAAAATATTTTGTTTACACATTCAGGGACCTGTTTATGTAGAGCATTAACACATTTCCAACTATGTTTCGTAGCCTGTTTACACGACCACTTTGCTTATAGAGGTCACGATTGGAAGTAACGCTGTATTTTACTTCCCTGTAATTGACCTTCATTAGTGAATGTAATTAATATATTAGGCCTGTGTCCGTGTTTACGTTAGTGTCTATAAATGTCAGTGTTGTTGGAGTTTTCTTTATAGAGTTCGTTGTTCAAGTCCTTGTATGACTATGTTTATATACGCGTGTATGTCTGATTAGGCATGTGTGTATATACGAATGTATTTTAGTGTGTGCGCGTATGTAAGAGTGTACAGATACAACAATTTGCTCATATCTATTGCTGGCTTTTTCGCTACAATACAAAAACTATGCAATTAGGCTGACACATAGTTCACGATTGTTCTTTTAATTTCAAGAAGATACACAGTAGCAAGTAAATCAAATATTTACTCCACGTAGTAAAAAGATAAAATGAGTGTTAAGAGTATCAAGATTGATCATGCATAATAAGACAAATATTGACAAGCACATATTCAATTACAACTATACATTTATTGCTTACTTAAAAAAATGAAATAATATGATTAAAAATGATCTGAATATAATTAATATTACAATTTTTATGAATTTTTATCAGATCCATTTAGCAGCTGAACTTTGTTTAGATACATTGCCAACTTTGTTTAGAGTTCATATATTTTAACGAGGTCGGCATACAAGGTGATAATGTGTTTAGAATTTTGACCGTGGTTTCCCAAATTGAGTGAAGAACCCATTAGAGCTGGATTGACTCACGGACACCCAACAGACACAAACCCGGGATCTGAACTTGAGAGTTTCGGGCCAACAGTCTAGGGTCTCTACAATTCGACATCGCCATTCCTTGCTATTTAATATGGCTGTAGTAAAAGAGTTCTAAGTTTTTGTCTAATGACGTAATCCAACTCCCACGTGGAGACCATGATGACGTTCTCGTCCAACACAGCACTGAGCAGCTCGTCAGGTAAATGATGCAGGTGTTGTTTGTGGACCATGACGACGATTCTAGACGGGTTGGCAGGTGTCTGGGAGTAGATGGCGCACCTGATGGTAAACCACATCCAGTCGTCTGCTCTGAGGTAGTTTTCGTTGAATACCAAGATAATTCTCCAGCTGGAGTTGACGGCCTCTACAAGTCCCCGCGCCACGTCACTCGAAGGTAAAAGGTCACGGTCACGTACAAAAGCCTTCAGGCCGAGAGTTGTTTCAACATAAGGCAATAGCAAGTCACAGGTGAACTTGTAATCTTGGTCAGCGTAGCCGATAAAAACACCGTTTGTGTAGTCAGTTGGCTTCTGGTACTTAAAATTGCCAAATATTTTAATAACGTATGCCTTTATGTAATTTAAATTTTTATTTAATATAAAAACAATTAAAAATCCTATTCCTGTGATACAATAAATGATAATACTCAACTAGAAGAGAAACTCTCCGCTACAGTTTCGCCAAAACGTTCTAAGATCTTGATAGAGCAACGTGTGAGTCAACACCCCGTCTTTGTCCATGCACGTGTAGTTCCTGTTGTTGTCTAAAGTCACGAGTGTGTTCTGTAGCCAGGTCAGGAACTGGATGTTCTCACAATGGCAGGAGAAGATGTTGCCATCCAGATTAAGTTTAAAGTATCCGTTTCTGTAGACCAAATCATCTAGTTTATCACGAGTAGGTTTATGGATTGTTGTCAGTGAATTGTAGCTCATGTCAAGTATCACGAGCTGGGGCGTGTAAGACAAATCAACTGGGATGTTTTGAAATCTGTTATTCGCAAAACTCACTGCTGTTAAATACGGGTTATACATAAAAGTGTTTGGTGCTATAAAATATAATGCATTAGATGAGAGGTCAATCCAACGCAAATGGTTTAAAGCGCTAAAATATCTGTTTCCTTTGTTGATTATCATTGAGTTTTGTAGCTTACATGTCGACGTGGCAAGTCTTTCTAACAACGGAGTAGCGTCGAAGATAGTCTCTGGAAGTTGGCTTAAATCATTGGCTGACAAGATAACAGTTCGAAGATTTTCTAGCCCCAAAATAGGACAGTTAAATTTTGATAGTCCGCACTCTGATATATCTAAATAGGTTATGTTATAACCGTCTATAAAATCTATTTTGATATTGAGGCTGTTTTTGTCAAACATTCTTCGAACATGAACATATTTAAGCGATGCAGACAACTTGCCTGAAATAGTAGCACACTCCTCATTTAAAGTATTGCTCAGACCATGATTTGGCATTGTACGATACTGAGGCGTATATCTGTCTGATTTAAAATCAATCTTTTCTACAGCTAATTGCCGCAGTGTAATTGGCACAGTTGCATAATCCGGATGTTCCCAAAACGGTTGCAAGTTAAAACAAGACCGAAACGTGTCCGACATAAACACACGTTCTAAATGTTTGAGCCTTAGAATCTGTAACATCGCAAACATCTGGCCACTTAACGGATTGTCTGACAAATCAATGTTTTTGATACATCGATTCCAAGCACTGCTGTACAGGGCGTTCATGTAAATTAGCAGCAAGTAGCTTGATTTGAGCGTGAATTCCTGAACACATATTTGTGTTAGTGAGGATGTAATGTTATCTCTGAGATAACTATCTTGGTTTATAATTGCTATATCTAGTCTGTGAATGTCGATGGCAATGCCATCTAATGTAATTTCCGTCATATTTCGACCTTTCATGCAATGAAATAATTTAAGAGACTGTTGTATGCCAACCGGCGTGTTTATAATTCGTAATACGTCAAGTTTTGTTAATTTACATAAGCTGCCATGACTTATTTTTGTCATATCTGTAAAGTCTTTTAAAACTAGCTCTTTTATTTGAGATACGGCATCGAAGCTTTCGTTGTCTATATACTTAGAATTTCCAGACAATACAAGAGTTGAAAAGTTCTAAAGTTGAAGAAATTCGTCTCCAAATGTCAAGTAATCGCTGTTCATATCAATTGTTAGTGCGACAAGCGAGTTTGGATATAGTGTTGGGAGATTTATTGTATTTTCTGTTCTTTGGTTTCTGATGAAGAGATATTTCAAACGCCTTAATTTTGTGAACGTGTTGGCTTTATTAATCACCAACTTATTGTATTCCATGTTCAAAACTTCCAAATTTTCAAGTCCATCAAACGTTTTCATGTGAATTCGAGTAATGTCATTGTACGACACAATTAAAGTATGAAGCGAATTTAACAAAGAAAAAATCCGATCCGGTAAGGTTTGAATATTGTTATTATTTAACCATAGGATTGTTGTGTTTACAGGAAACCAGCTTTGATTTAATTCATTCAAACTTCTAAAGCTGCAGTTAAGAAATGTTTCTGTCGTATTGACAGTTATTTCACACGGTGATGCACTGGAGTATACTTGGTTGTTTTCAGTCCCGTTATACATCTTTCTTCCAAGTGGTGTTGGTAGAGTCCTCATATTTAAACAAGTAAAACACAAGTAAAAATATTTTACCTTACTTTCGAACATCTTATCTTCTTTGAAAAAAATATGTATAGATTTTAAAATTATCTCATCATGTGTTTAGCACTGATAACTTTCCAGTTCGAATGTGTTGCAATATAGTATTCAATACAAGCATTTCTATCATCACATTATAAAACGATTCCAAAAAGAAAAATACGTGCCAGTTTTTTCTTCTTACTCAGCAAGTTTATAGACATCAGTAATGAATATAAGTTTAAAATCACTAAACAAGAGAACGTTTTGTAGGGCTACAAAAAACTTGTTTATGACACTCCACAGAAGCGCTACCTTAAAATGTTAACAACGGTCTATCTATATTATTTTAACTCCAGGTAAGTAAATACGCTATGAGTGAAAGGTAAACTGTACTTTGGCCCACTTTACTTTTTATGTGCCTTTCACACATATAGGTCAGTTGTGACTATTTACTATGCTTTTTATTTGCGTCGGTGCCCGGGTAATCACAAGGGGGCCACGAATATTTTCAATTATCTGGTGTAAGCAGTAGGTTTATATGTCAGCTGTGTTGTTTAAATCAGGGTTATAGTATAACTACATCAATTCTATGCTGCAAAAAAAAACCGGGATGAATGAGCGATACTAATCTAACAGCAACGAACAGTGTCGTACATGATATTACCTACATTTGATGTAGACCTATACCTCACTCAAATGGGGGTCAAACAATTATGTATGGCTCACACAAGTTTGGGTCTAAGTATGATGTTTATCTCATTCTTTATAAGTCCAACTATGTTGCATACCTCACTCTATTGTGGCCAAACTGTGACGTATACCTCACTATGTAACTAACATTATGTTTACCTCACTCAATATCCGTCGAGCTATGATTTATACCTCTATATAGGGGCAAATCTAAAAATCTAAAATGTATCTCACTCTATATGGGTCATACTATGATGTATATCTCACCAGTGGCGTCGCGAGGCCGGTTATCACCTTGTAAGGCACCCGGTGCGGCACCATCATAGTGTCACCCCTCCCCCTTTTTTGTTTGTAAATTTTGCAGTTGGTGTAAACCCCCCCCCCCCCACCCACAAACACATACACACACGGTTAAATCTTTGAAGTGTCCACATTTAATACTAATGTTTATCTATAGTCGGTTGTTAATACAGCTACGTATTGCAATGTTTTTCCCTAAAGTTTGAATGTTTACGTCATGGTGTCACACCCACCTCTAGTCGGGATCGTCAATATGTACTTAAAATACTGTTTAACTCTGACTTACCATTCATTGAACTGCAAAATATAATTATTCTACATATCTTGCATTTTTTTGTCTTGGTGTCACCCCTTAAATGGTGTCTCCCGTTGTGTTCCGCGGAACTCGCCCCCGCCTCGCGACGCCTCTGTACCTCACTATATAAGGTAAAGCTATGGTGTATATCTCACTTTGTATATCTATGTTTGTAGATCAAACTAAGATGTATAACTTACACGAGGAGGCTCGAACTATGATGTGTAACTCACTCTATCTGGGTCTAACTATGATGTATTTAATGACAGTTTGCGGGTCTAATTTTGATGCTATGCGTTTGCATAAGCTTCCACGCTCTACCACCTGTGCTTCAGCTGATGTATTGTTGACCATGACACATTTAACACTCAATAGAATATGATTATATTCCAAACAAATATATACATTTATCTGAAACAATTAAATTTGATCTTACATATTACTGTTTTTTGTGGTTATACTTTTACTTTGTTTAACATGGCTTGTCACAAAGAAATCTCTACTGGTATGATGTTGCAGATATATCTACTAATGTATTGTATGCAGAGTTACTTTAATATTATGTCAAATACCCAACTCAAATACCTACGTTACAATTGTTTAATCTTTTAGTTTTTTTTCAAAATCAAGTTTCTTATACGAAATCTAAATGAAACGTTTCAACATCTGTGAACAAAAATTGTAAAAACACAGCGGTTTAACATTTTGAATTTCGTCAAAAAATTGTCAATGGGTTTCATTGCAAAAAAAGAAAAAAGAATATTAATTTATAATTTAAATGTCATCATCATGCAGAAAAGTACGTATTGAAATTGTAAAGGGTTTCACTATGAGTACTAAAAATAATTTTGCGGATGGTAATAATTATTCCACACAACCAGTATTGTGTTCAGTTGGAGTAGCTTGGCCATGAATTTCCAGGCACAGCTTTGGTACATCAAGTCCACTTGCTGTTTGATAATTGCTTGAAGGCTGGTCACTACATTCGGGAAATTTGGAATCACTTTTCTCATGGTGAAGATTTATTTCGTCGTTTATGTTGGTACTTTGGTAAACTTTTTCTTCATTCACGTCCTGGTGTTGCTCAGGAAAGATATCATACAAAGAGAGATACTGGTTTGGGTAGTCTGAATTGTAACTTGCAGCAACTGTAGTTAAAATGAACATTTAATATGTGAAAAATATTTTATTTTCCTTGTTATATATATATATATATATATATATATATATATATATATATATATATATATATATATATATAGGTTATATATATTTTACAAAAAAATTAAATTATATTAGAAAAAGTAATGCAACTTTCATCGTTTTAGTTTCTTTCATGTTATTATACATTTATAGAATGTGCACGGAATTCATAAAGGGCAATGTGGTAGGTAAACACATATATTGTAAATAGCTTCGTTTATTTTATAAACTAAACATGTTGTTTACTAAATATTTTGTCTATCACATTTTAAGTGAATTATGGAAGCCGTGACATTACTGAGGAGAAAATGTATTGAACTGGCTGAATTTTATGGATGATAACTAGAAGGGTGATGGTAACGGGACTCAGAAAGTGAAGCAACAGTGTTGCTTTTATGATTATTAATAGTTCAATTGTAATTTCAAGACAGCTTATTTATTTATTTTTGTAAATTATAAAAACACCGATTTATATTAATACTGTTGACACAGCATACTAAGTATTTTTTTTAAGAAAAATCACACTTTAAGATAACGCACCTTAAAGCAGCGCTAAAGACAGGCTTAGAGATCAAGGTGATACTTTTGCAACACACAGGAGCTACCAGATGAGAAACTAAGACTGACTATTTCGGAGGTGGGTCGCCTCATGCATCTAAAAATTGTGGTAAGGAATAGGTAGCAGGCGATGACATCACAAGCTTCATCAGCAAGACCAAGTAAGCATTTAAAATCCAACGCACAAATTGATCGTCAAGAGCATTTTTTACGCAATCTAAAATACGGGAGCCTAACAGCTACGTGCAATACGTTTTCGCCAACTGTTCTGAGAAATTGGGATGCCTGTAATGCAGATTGAGTTTCAGGTTTCGTAAAAAAAAGTACAATACAAAATTATGGAAAAATAAACTGTTCAAAATCATGTTTGCAGAGAAATACTAAAGTGAAAACGGGGATTGAATAGGTGAAAACCAACAAACACCATCACCAGAAAAGCAAAACATTATAATCATTTAGGGAAGACAAAAATAAGTGAAAAAAAAACGAACTTTAAAACAACCCTGCTTGGAAGAATCGCTAAAAAAAGAACAATTACGATGGGGAGGCTCGGTTGTTTCCCTATGCTCCACAGTCGGCTTCATTCGACCCTGTTCCTGCCTTAGTAATGACTTGTGAAAGGGTTCTTCGGTATTTGAACTGATACAGTGTTTTTTAATTGTAATAAAGACTGTACTGTTTGTATTATTTATCTATTTTATATTTAGCATGAACTTGTATTAAAGTAGAAGAGCTGGCCAATGGAAGCACTATGTGAGCGACTAATCATGTTTTTCGATGCTTTTTGTTATATCGCTCAATTACGTTAGAGGAGCGAACGAATGATTTACAAAGGGAGTGTAAGGTGGACACTGGGCGTGCCTGTATAGAAGAATGTAAGCCGTCACCGTGTCATTCTTTTCGTGGACTGTTCTTGGATTTTTATTATTATAATTCTACTATGGATCATTGTTGAATGCTTCGAATTCCAAAGATGTGTAAATTTATATGTATAATAAAGTTATACGTTCATCGAGAAGTGTACTGTTAAGTGAATATTATAAATCCACAATAACAATGCTATCAACCACATACGTATTGTTACTTGGGCGTCATAAGTGGTCGACGCATTGTTACACCTCATACAAGGTGAAACGCTCACACAGCCACAACACTTTAGTTATCTAACCTACCTTTGATGTTTTCCTCGTCGGGTGATTCTGATGGAATAATGTACTCATCGTCGTCTGCAACACTTGTAATGATTTGATGGTCGTAAGAAAAAGAGGGATAATTATTTTCTTCTGTAAAGGTAACGTTCGTAACTAAAGCGTCGTAGGTGTTCAAGGGAAGCATTGAATCTGTCTTGCCTCTATATTCATCTATGTTTTCGTTCATTTCGTCTGTTTGGTATACTGAGTTTATCTTAAACGTTGATAATTCGAATTCGTCAGTAGAGTTTACATTAGATGTTTTGTTTAACATCAGTAAACTTTTGATTGCTTGGTAACTTCTTTCAACATTGGGTTCTTCTTGTAAATCACTAGTAGATTTAGCATTTCTTAAATGTATTGAAACTTTCTTAAAACTATGATTTGTATTCTTGATGGGCATAAGTCCGAACTCGATATACTGTCTTTGTTGTGGACGTGGTGGTAATGGTGGTGAGTTGACCAGTTCATTTTCAGTGTCAAGACCTTGTGCTACTCCAGTCTCGTTGTTGTCTTCTGAATGGACACACATATGGTTCATTGTTTCGCCAAGGAAATCATAGGCCTCTTCATCTGTTTAAACATAACGTATAAGGTAAATTGTGAACAAAATCGCTTAATAACAAATGTTGAACTATAACTATGTCGTTTTTTTTTTAAATTCACGTAACAATATATTGAAAATAACATTGACAAACTATACTTACTTTCATTTGGTGAAATGGCTAGTTCTTTACCGCACCTAGAAAAATATATTTATTAATTAAAATATATCTTTATATCTGTTAGCTATTTTAAGTTGTGCAATATCATATATTTATATACAAGGTTTTCATTTTATTACTAAATACATGCGAATAGTCATGGAAAAAAATTCGACAAAAAATGTTATATTTCTCAATATCTTCTAAAATCTGCGCTCGTGTATAGGGTAAGGAACATTCCGTCAAATATGAAACTTTATATTAATATGCATTATATATATATATATATATATATATATATATATATATATATATATATATATATATATATATATATGTGTGTGTGTTTGTTGGAAGAAAATATGTCATTTTATTATTTTAACTTTCATTAGAAAAAAATATGGCAAATGAAAGTTAATGTGTGTGACAAAACCAAGTAGACTGATCATTTAGTTTAAATCAGACGTAATGTATGTGTAGAATACTTTATTGTACCTTTTACGTTTTGCAATTCCGACTCTTACCTCTGATTTAAGTTTTTCTTCATAGACACTAAAAAAACATCAAAGTGTAAACTGTTTTAAGGATGAGGACATATGCAATGATACATTAAATTTAACATAAATACTTTATGCAATGGTGTTATTAGACATCATATCTACATTTTTTAATTTGTTTCTATTATATATTTATAATTTATTTTCAGGAGTTAAAAAAAAAACACGTTATAATGAGATTTTTAAACGAACGTTTTATACTAGGTGTACTAATTTTATTAAAATATGAAAAATATATTATATTAAAATTAGTATATGATTATATTAAAATATACCTATAGTAAAACAAAAAAAAAAGATTACCTCTTCGTTTATAGAAAATGCAGCTCATAATTATAGTAGAAACTGTAACTAATAAAACTATGGAAGTTAGGCCTACAATTTGTGTATTTTTATTTCCAGCAGATACTTGTGTTGCATTTGTATCTGTAAAAGACCATGACATGTGTTTTTAGTAATCAGTATACACCCGTTATGGGCTGGGCTAAGGAAATATATTACTGTTCGAATTAACCCTAACCACAACGAACCAAAATCAAAACACACCAAACAAATTCGAAAACATAATGCCAACCCAAATACAAACACATACGCAAACATAAACGCAAGCCAAAATGTAAACACAAACACAAAGAAAACACACAAAAAACGAAAACAAACTCAAACGCAAACACAAACCTAACTACAAATGCAAACCCAAACACAAAGAAAACACAAACGAAAAAGAAAATGCAAACATAAACACAAACGTAAACCTAAACGCAAACAATAACTCAAAATAATGCAAATAAACGCAAAAATAAACACTAACTCAAATGCAAACATAAACGCAATGTACTCACAGCCTAGCCCGTGGCGCCAAATCGCACCATGCTGGGGCAAGGGAGTAACCGCCTGATTCAACTACGTAAGCGACATTAGTACCTCAACTTAATCATAGTATTTTGCACTAACTTAAACGAACGTAGGTGCCAAAGCAAACACGAAAGGGCTGGGGCGCCAAATAGCACACTGCAGTGGCGCCGGAGGATGCCTGTATTCGTTTCAGTTAAAGATTATAGTAACCTTTAGTATCCATAGTCTATCGCACTGTTTAAAACGAAATTATGCACCATAGCGCTAACAGGATAGCCCAGGGCGCCAAATCGTCTAGAGCTAAGTGTCGAATGGCGGAACCCAACCTTGTCTATGTCTAACCAAAGAGTGATGCTTCCACGAGCATGTGGCTGTTGAATTTAATCTAGGAACTATTGCGCCCTGGCTTGTGATCGTTACTGGATAGCCATACGCCAAATGATGCCGTGTTAGTATCAGATGTTTAATTTTGGAGCATTCTCTCCTAGAGGAGTTGCCGTCAACGGATATCAAGACTCTATTCTATGTGTTTTTTTAAATAATGGTTTTGGTACACACTTAATATTATTCTTAATCCCTGTAAACTGACTGTGCCATCCCAAGGCTTAGTGTTATTCAACAATACACGCGAATGTATATGTGTCTAATTCCCACTATTTTTGTATGCACGAATGCTAATTTTAGTCACTACAGTAATCGTTTAAATTTATAATATCTGATTACATGTAGGCCCTATTTTGATATAACATCTCCAACTAATTTGCTTCACAAATACGCCACCATATTAAATACTTAAGCTAATATGTACCTGTTACAATAAAGTATCGAAGACGCATCTTTGTAACAAAGGACATATTGTATAGCTTCAATAGAAAAGTTTATAAAGATATGCTTTTTAAAAACAACATTTGCTTATTCATCCTGCCGTTTTAAATCTCAGATCCATGTTGAGAGAAATACAAAATTGGATGGCTGTCCTTTATAAATTTCGTATACTAAAAACTTGTTTAAAATAATACAAACAAATCTTAAGGCAAAAACATATTCCACCCAAATAATTATTATAGTACGTGCACTTTCTAGTACATTATGTATCGTTTATGTATGCAATATTTTTTATAAAGATGCAGTTTAAAAACATTAATTTACCCTTAGAGAAAATGTGAATTTTAACGCTGATGACATTAAGATTGAGATAGTTTGCAGCAATTACTTCAAGACGGTTTTCTCCTACATCGATCCCCGTTACATTCACAATTGTTATATTTACAAGAGCATTTGTGTAATCACGTGAAAGCCAAGTAGCACAGCATCTTGTATTACATTCGTCAATAGAACAAAATGTAGTCTTGAACAGAAACTTGATCAAAGAAAATCTGTATTTGCGTGGTAGCCAGAGACAAACTGTGAATGAAACGTCATTGTAGAACTCAACTTCCAATGTTTTGTGTGATTGTTTATCTGGACACAGTATAGGAGGACCTGTAATATAAACATTAATTGCAACGTTGCATTTCAAACATTGTAAAAGTAAACGTTAATAGAAGTACTAAATTAAAATAAATTCCACATCTCTAGATTCATACTATTTAATGCTTGACAAGTATACTTTTTTTAGATAAATTAACTTTAAAGAAAGACGGTGATAGAACACTTGACCTCAGACAAAATATCCGAGGCGAAATATCTCAAGGACAAATAATCTTATGAAAACGATATCTGGACAAATTATCGCAGACAATCGGTATCCGACAAAATATCACACGGCAAATCTAATATATATAGCTCAAATGCGGCTAGGGAAGATAAGATTTAATGATGGTGTTTATTTCATCTATGCTATAAAGCTCAAATAGACTCTGTTTATTTAAAATATTTTTTATGTGTTTGATATACATGCAATGTAGATAGTAAAAAATAAATTGCACTTCATCAACACAGTGCAGTATTTTTATGGTTTGAAGTGTATTTAAATATAATTGATGTCTAAAAAGTATTATTTATCGGCGTGGTCGAGTCAGTAAAGCTCATGGTTGCTAAACCGAAAAGTCTCGAGTTCGAACCCTCGGGCAGATGAGGCTCGTTAGCTGGGGGCAGCCACTCTTCTAGGAGAGACAACTCCAAAATTAAACAACTGCTGCCTTGTAGTTTGTTCTTGGTTGGACAAAGGCTATGGAAGCAAATCCAAAAAGAAAAGCAGGCGGCTGAAATCGGAGTCAATGGCCTCAATGGCGCATAACCAGTTGACACGTAACGCTTAATTGTGTTGGAGGTGTGGTCGAGTCGGCAAAAAGCTCATGGTTGATATATTCGAACAGTCTCGAGTTCAAACCCACTGGCAGATAAATCTCGATCCTCTTCAACACTAATAATTAAGAACGGTAGAAGAAGAAAAGGAGTTTTAATATAAATAGGCCTATTCATTTTGAGACATAATTTTTAACATAAAGTAGTGAAAAGAAATACTCACATCAAATGAATTATACTTGACAAAATTAACATTCCATCTAAAATATTATAACTATTATTTTTCTTTAATCGAAATACATGACAAATAATAATAATTGTATAAAGAATTACTTACGTTAAGTTTGTTTTCGTGTTGGAAAATAATTTTAGAATTTGTGTGCATTTATAAAGTTCATTCTGGTTGGTAAACAAAGATATTTAAAACAATACCTACATTTCTTATTTATTTTAATGTACTTTTGTTAAAGTTGTATTTATTAATTCACGATTAAACCAATAAGAAATTCGGAGCTGTCAAAAACGTCCTTATTATGTTTTCGTTCATGTTTGCGGTTATGTATGAGTCTATATGTGCGTCTATGTTTAATTTTTAGCTTGTGTTTAAGTTTGCGTTAGTCGTATTGTTTGCATTTAAGTTTGCAAATGTTTTTTTGTTTGCGTCATTGTGTGTATCTGTTTGCGTTTAAGGTTGTGTTAATGTACGGGCTAGTTTCCATTTAGTTTATTGTTTGAGTTTATGGTTGGTTTTTATTTTTCTATGTTTTCATTTTCGTTTATGTTTGCGTCTATATTTGCGTCAAGGAATGCGATTTTTTTGTGCTTATGTTTGTATTTATGTATGTATATTTATTGTATGTATGCGTTATTTTCGCGTATATGTTTTCGTTATTTATTGCGTTTATGCTTACATTTACGTTTATTTTGGGGTTTATGTTTGCGTTTGTATTTGCATTTATGTTTGGGTTAATGTTTGCTTGCATGTTTGTGTTTGCGTTTATGTTGGCATTTGCGGTTATCTTTACATTTGCGTTTATGTTTGTGTTTATGTTTCCGTTTAAGTTCTAGTTTGCTGGTATATTTATTTTTGTGTTTGTGTTTATGCTTGCATTAATTTTTGCATATATGTTAAAGTTTATCTTTGCTTTTATGTTTATATTTTATTAAATGACCATGGTTATTTAAATGCCTTTTTTAAACGTGTAAATATTACCAAATCCAGGGGATACCGTTGTAAATACTGGATAGTTGTTTGTACAATGTCATTTAAGCACTTTTTACCCTCAACTTTTAGGGTGTTGTTTTTTTTAATATACATGTACATGGTTTGCTCAACTTGTTTTTACATTGGTATCGAAACATTAATCAATCGTGTCACTAATGACAAGAACATAAATGATAAGATAAACATAAATTAAAATTCTTGTAAGGTTCTGATCGATGCCCTAGAGAAACTACATTTTATATTTATTTCTGTAAATGCTAAAATTATAGGGTTTGTGTAGCAACTTCTCTGTCGCATAAGACATTGCAATATAAAAAGTACTACTTACAAAAGTTCACTAGCAAATCTGTTCGAATAGAGTGGGTTCCTATATTGGAATATTTATCGCATACATAAGCTCCCATATGTTCACATTGCAGAGATCCGAAATCATAAGTGATTAAGCTTCTAGTTGTTTGGCCTAATACTTGTCCACCAAATTTTCGTAATATAATAAGTGTTGTATCGTGGTCTGCAACACATAACAATTTAAGTCTGCGATCGGCTACCCTAAATTCTGTATAAGTACCGTATCCATCTTGTCGGAAGTTAAGAATTTCTAGACAAAGGAAACAATAATCATTATTTATGGCTGCGATTCGTATGTTGGTTAAAAAACCAACGAGGTTATTTGAATCAACCAACTAGTCTTTTTTTTTAAAATTCCACGCCATATTAAAAATGGGTTGCCACGTTTGGACAGAGTGGTCTAGCGGTAGAAAGCTGGACTGCTAATCTCGAGTTCGAATCCTGATTCAAATCAGTAGACCATCCCTGAGTCCACCCAACTCTGATGGGTGCCTAGGGAAAGTAAAGTCGGCTGGGCATAGTGCTGACCACACTATCTCTTCATATGCCGAGGTCACAGAAACAAGTGAACTCTACTTTACTTTCCCTATAGACCGTCATGTTTGAAAAAGGAACTTTACTTACTACAAAGTACATTTCTTAGATATTTTTTAAAGAATTATCTTTAATTATTTGAAATATTTAATTAAACAAAACATTGCTCTGCATAATTTACACATGTAAGATATTAGTTTTGAATAATAATAAGGAATAATTTGTATAGTACCAGTTGAGTGTTAATTCAATAGTGTTTTGTGATACACAGTGTTTACGGTTAGGTTAAAGTTTTTTATGTAGCTAAATGTGTTTAATGCTGCTATATCAAAATTATCTTATGTCAGCAAACCTAAGTGGAAATATAAAATCAAATTACCACATCCCTGCTCATCAGAGTTGTCTCTACAGTATTTATATCCGTCACATCGTTGATGAAGGTCTAGACACGCCCCATTCTTACATTGAAACTGTGATAAACTGCAGTTGTATGCTGGACAATAATAAAATATCTTGAACTTTATAAGTATAATTCTATTATATTTTAGAAATACATAAACTTAGATACGATACTGTTACACTTATAACCACTTAAGTTAATGGAAAATAAGGCCTCTTAGAGCTTATTCTGAGCTGCATTGATGAATAATACTCTGTCTAAGCACTTAATGTAGAGGTCTATTTAAATGTTTCGTATGAACTGTATCACAACTAAATAACAGTGAAGGGGCTGAGACTTGTTCAATGAATCTCATATCATTTCAGATGGGGGGGGGGGGCAAGTGTGGTTGCTTTGTCATTATTTTTAATAACAATATTAAAGGGTGGTGGGTGGGGGGGGGGGGATCGAAAAGTGGAAATTCGCACCGAATGCTGGAATTGGTCGCTACGAATCTCCTCTCACTGTATTTGAAACAGGAAGAGAAAAGCAACACAAAAAAAAGAGATAATTAGATTCACTTTACAAAAAAAAACTTCTTCTACGTAATGATTCTTGAAAAAAAACACTCTGTTTAATGGTGCCTGTGTTAGTTGTATGGAGCACCCTACATTATTGACAAGATGGCACACACCATTTGATGATTAAACCAATCCAGCGGCCGTACGCGGCGGCCCTGCGGTAATGTAACCGGGCACTCCCAAGAGCACCCCTCTACGTCCCTGACACCTGGTGGGTTGCCGAAGTGATTCTAACTCACTATTACGGAGAATGATTAACGTACATTCAAGGCTTTTATACACCACGCCCTGGGACGTGCTGGGCGGTAGTGAAGGTAAACACGTACCCCGAAAAATTTGATCCACGAAATATAGAGCAGGCATTGTTTATATTTAAATAACTCAGTTTAAATTTTGCAGACAGCAGACACTCTACGTTTGAACATAATAGATACATGAAGTAAAATGATTTACCAGTTACTAATTACGATCAAATGAACGTACTTACAAAGACAGCCACTTGCAATTGTCAATAAAAGTATTAATTCAAAAGAACATTTAGTCCCCATTATTCAGTTATGGCTTGTATTTTTTATGTTGTTCAGATATTTCAGGAACAATTGACTGCTTAACACATTTATGAATAAAACCTGTGCTTATGACCAACGCCTGTTACACTTAAGCAATAACTAGGATGTAAATCATACACTAATTATTTTTCAGAAAATAATATTCTCACTTGAAATAATATCAGTCGTGCAAAAGCCAAATATTTCTCTACGATTATGACCTAAGACTTACTTTAGCCCCGGAACTCAATCTTGATGTATTGAACTCTGAAATCATTCACTTGTAGCGACATTCTTATTTCATAAATTAAACACTTGAACTTACAGTTGGCCACTCGGAATGCGTGCAACATTGACCGATGCATTGACACTCACATAATATATCTTGGTTTTTTCATTTGTTTATATCTTGGTGTATTCATTTTTTTATATCTTGGTATATTCATTGTGTATACATTTTTAATATACTATTGTCAATTACTATTGTTAACTTACTATTATATACTTTCAATTTAAATATTAAAACAATAATACTATTACGCAATGTATTATTGAAATACAATCAATCAACGTATTGAAAATATACCGATAATTGCAGCTACAAGACAAAGGACAAAAAGGTGGAAATGACAAACACACTTAGATAAACAGTGCCACCAATAGGCAGAGGCGTAGCGACCCTTCCCAGCGCCCGGGGACACACTTTCAATTTGGCGCCCCCTCGGGAGCAAATTTTTAGTTTGCATCCCCCTCAACTTTTCGATTTGCACCTCACCTCCCTGAACTTTTCGATTTGCACCCCCCCCCCCTCAAACTGCAAAAATGCAGCTAAATTGACATTTTAATTTGTTTTTACAACCCATTTTGGCGCCCCCTTACGTCGGCGCCCAGGGACATATGTCCCCATCTGCCCCCCCCCCCCCCCATCGCTACGCTTCTGCCAATAGGCACGTTCTTGATGTTGAGAGAAAGCAAAATGTTTGGCAGGAAATTGTTCGAAGGATAAATTGAGACGGCTGGGTTTGAACTTAAAAACAATCAGGTTTTTTACGAAGGCATACGCTTGTGAAATGGCCGAAAGGAAAATAAAAAAAATAAAAATCAGAAGTTTAGAGTCTGGTTCGTTTAAAATACATTCAATATGGTTCATTTGCATCCGTGTCTTTAGAACAATCTTGTGAATACAATTTTAGTTTTGAATTTTGAGTAGCGGTGGATAAATATAGCAGTTGCATTTGTCTTGTTGTTCTTTAATTAGATGGCATTCTGGTCTTAACTATATGGAAAAAAAACAGTATTATGGAGTTTTGAAACATATGCATGCTGATCCTTTTTGTATAGTTTACTAATTTTATAGTTAAAAAATTGCCAATATTATTATGCTATTTGTCCTAATAATTTGGATTTACATTGACCGAAAAGCGCCCATTACCCACTCTAGGAAAGGCTGATGATCCGTTTTTACCATTCACTAAATCTTAAGGATAATTTGTTTACCTTTACACAATCAACGTATAAAACAGTTACAAAACTTTTAACCGTTAAACATTTTAAATTGACTGTGTATAATTCAATAATGCAGTTTAATGTATGCTTTAATTTTTTTTTATTTCTGCTTCTTTAAGGTGCCCCTAATGGTAATATACGATATGTATATATATACATACAAATACGATACTCAAAGGTTATAAAAAGATACTCAACAGTGTCCAGCGTCACACTCTCAAACACTCCACACACTGACAACTTTGCAAATCAACTGACACATGTCAGTTAATATCTTTTGTACAAGCACAGTCACTGTATACCAATCATTCCACTTAACAACAAGAAAAGAGGGGTACAACTATTTAAACATTAAAGGCACATGTTTTTATTTCTTCTTGCAATGGATCAAACATCAAGATGTTAATGATATGAGTTTTTGAATTAGACAATGGTAGATGAGTACAGTTACTTTCAGCCAAATTTTTCATAGCATTTTATTAAGTCTGTCGCTAAATGTGAATAAAACAGATATATACGTATCTTAAAGTTAATTGTTTTTAACGATAGCAAAAATATTTTTAAAAATCATTTATCGTAAATATTGATTTTCTTACGTATTTTTTTTCATAAAAACATGGCTATCATTAGAAAATACGAGGAGTATATTTCGGATTATTCAAGCCAAAATCATTATTTATTTTAAATGTTACACTTTCTGCGCTGTATACCAGTGACGTAGCGAGAACGGATGTCACGAGGTGCGGCAATTAATGGTGTCACCCCTCATAGGCGTAGCGACCCTTCCCGGGGACAAACTTTCACATTTTCGATTTGCACCCCCCCCCCACCAATTTATTGAAAACCTTATCCAACAGAATAGTTCTAACAAATCAAATGTAGATATCATTAAATTAATTTTATTTATGGAAAAAGTTTTGCATGGTTTTATCAATAGTTGAGAAGCTTCGACAGTAAACATCTGAATAAAATGATTCCTTAAAAGCTTAATGAATTAAGTGATGTATGCATAATAATATTTAAATGTTTTAATTGAAATTAAATAATGTTAAAATGTATTAAGTGTGAGTAGCTGAACAATACTACGAAACTGGTTTTAACAGAGTTAAACTTAACAATAACAATTGAATATAATACTTGATGAATTATATTTTAAAAACATGCACAACATTATACAAAAAAAGTTCTAAATAATTTTCCTTTAAGTACTAATTGTACTTATATTTGGATTTGATATAAAAATGTCACTGCAAGAAAATGTAATAGTTAATTGTTGATCAAGTTGCTTTTATTTGAATTGTGGTATTCTATCTTGTATTTCATGGTAATGACTTGCGCCATCTAGTTTGCTTGTCGTAGGAAGATTCACTACAGGATGAGTTACATGTTCATGTATTACGGGATCATTTATTTCGTGGTAAAGATTCCTCGCGTCGTTTAAGTTGCTAGTTGCATAGAATGTCTCTTCATTCACGTTCAGATGTTGATCAGAAAAGACGTCATACAAAGAAAGATATTGGTTTGGGTTTTCTGAAATACAACATGCATTTCAATTTGAAAATTTTAAAATGTAAAAAAAAAATAACAATAATAAAGAAAATATACTTAATAAAAACAAAAGTATTATCTTTTAAAATGAGATAATGCTTTGTTTATTTTAAAATATTTAATTTTTTTTTATTTATTTTAATACGATTCTATATATATATCTTCCTTTTTGCTATTCACTTTCTAAATGTAATTTTTTTTTTTCTGAATAAAAATCGAATATTTTCTTACCTTTAGTGTCATTATGTGGACTTTGTAAAATAGATCTGATGAATAAAATAAATAAGGTTTGATACGCAACAAAAGCAACTTTAAGTACAACACGATATTTTAAATTATTATTTTTACCTGGCTTCATTTCGACTTCCATCAATAACTCCAACGTCTCCTTGTTGGTTTCTTTCTATACATATATATATATATATATATATATATATATATATATATATATAAATTATATGCGTGTTGAATATATATATATATATATATATATATATATATATATATATATATACGTATATTATATTAGCTTACGTACCTTTAGAAATGATATATGATAGTTTTGCATTTAAGTTTCTGAAAATATATATAATTCTTTAAAAAATAAATAATTTTGTTTAATGAAGCTTAAACGAATTTATATTTTAAGCAGCTGATGTAACGTTTATTATAACTCAGTTAAATATTTTTTCATTTGCTTACATTATGTATTACAAAGTTTTTATGTGTATGTGGACACTACTTTCGTTTTATTCACTAAAGTATAATAAAGGTAGACAACTTATTTTTTTTCCATTAATTTTCTTACTTTGGTATCTCATAACCAAAACCATTCATGGCAAGCCTAATGCAGTTGTATATTTTTAAAATGTTCTTTTGAAATGTTACATACGATATGTTAAAAAAAATATTTTACCTATTTTGAGCCATAAGGTGACGCACTGCAAGAAAATATATGGATACAAAATAATTTAAATTTATGATCAACAAGATATTTAAAAAAAACGGATTTTGTTACCTTATTATTAATGAATAATTAATCATTTGTTACAATAGTACATGTGCGCTACAAAACAAATATGTTCGCAATCACATTGATTTTTAGCACAATTGAAAATTTCGAATTTCTCCGGCATTTGTTAATAGTATTTTGTCTCATTCTAGAAACATGCGAAGCTTCCAACTGGCTTTTAAAACTACACATAAATTGGTATCTTCCTGGCCTACTTTTCGTTAGTTCTTTTTAATTTTTATTCTGAAAATTTTTAAACACTTTAGGGACTACCAAATCCTAAAGTATTTTTAGTAGGCTATTTGATTTTCATGGTATACCAAGACGTTTGTGTCAGAATCAAATTGTAATATCCTTTTTAGATTAAATGGCTTAGGAAGACAAAACATTTTTTTTAAATTATAGGAAGAGTGCATTCTTTGTGATTTTGTAGAATTCTAACTTGTAGTTATATCAAAAAGTTGTCGAAACATAAGTTTTAATAAATAAGCTGTGTAAATTTGATTGTTATACGTGCTAAAAAATGATTGACTGAAAAATTCAAAAAGGCTTGTATTTTGTTCATAGATTTCAATGTTTGATGTTTAGTACCTACGTTTATGTATCAAAGTATTTATAAAGCTTCATATGCAACAAATATAAGGAAAAACTGTGCAAATCCCCGTAGCTACTTACTTCTTCTGAAACTGAGTATAAATCCTATAGCTAGACAAAGAGCTAGAAAACCTATCACTGGTAAGGTATAGGCATGGACGAATAGTTCGTTGTTTTCCTGTGAGATTTTTGTTTTATTCTTTTCTGGGTGAGAAATAGCACAGAATAATAATGAAGTCAATTGGCCTGAAATAGTTATCATTCTACGCAATAAATAACCTAACAACTTTATAAAATATAAACGAAACCAATTTTCAGAAACAAATTTGAAAGTACGCGTGAAGACTTTGTCACTAATTAATTCCCTTTTCTAGAGAAAAAAAGCAACGCAAAAATCTAATGTCATTAAGAAAACTGGATGCTATTTTATCACCTTATTTTGCTGATACATACATATAGTGTTCGATACTTATGTTTTTTAACATTAGTACATTTTTTACTGCTGATTCTCATATTTGTCAAAATTAATAATAACTTAATTCACTAACTTTAATAAAAATAATATTTACCTTCTGTGTAAAAATAAAATGTGTAGACGATTGCAACATTCAAAGGTGTGCGGCGCATATGACCGTGTGAGACAATACTCAAACTGTTTTCACCAACATCTCCGTCCGTTACATTTTGTATTGTTATATTAATCATCTTAGATACAGAATATAATTCTCGAATCCAAACAGCACAGCACTTAGATGTGCAAGTGGTAAATGAAAACGAACATACGTAGGTATTGAAGAACACTGTTTGAAAATAAAATGGTACATAAAAAGTATTCCAAACACAAATCGTAAGCGAAACATCGCTGTACACCTCAACTTCCAGTGTCTTGTGTGAAGGTTCGCCTGGGCATTTGATTGGAGGACCTGAAATGTTGTATTAAAGACAATGCATGTAAACGCTTATATGTAAATAATGAAACAAATAGTTTTATATTAACGTTTAAAGCTGTTTTAAATTGGCATGTATAAGAGTTATTTAAAAAGTATAAACGTTCTTTAACCGGGCAAACTAAGAAAATAATTGTAAGTAATAGTTTTGTGAAAAATAGGTGTTTTTAAAATGTATTCAAGTTTAAAACATACTTGACATTGTTGCAATATAATGAAATCAATTCGTTTTCATCAAGTATAAAATGTTAAAAAGTATTACTATTTACACTATTAAACATAGATGTTTATTCTTTAGTGAATTTGAGACGGGCTAAAAATATGAAATTCTCTTCATAAAAGCAATATATGAAAATAAAGTATGGACGATCCATTTTGCTTTTTATTAAATCAGATGAAATAAACCGGGAGTGATCTCCCCTAAACTTTCACGAATATAAATAATAATATATAACACTATGGGGGATGGCAACTATGGATACAGCCATGCTTTTTAATCCATTTTTAATTACATTAACTTTTTAAAATTAGGATAAAATATCGAAGAAAAAAGAATAGCACATTAAGTGAACATCCAAATAAAATGTGCATAACTGTGCGGAATATTGTTAGTGCTTTATATGACAAGCGTTTTTTGAGAAATCGGTAATAGCGTAAATTACTACTTCCGATCAACGGAAATTACTCACAATTTAAAAGAAGGCAGATAATTAAATCTTTTACTTACATAAAAATATCATTTATCTATCTGAAATAGTACCCAAGTTATAGGCTTTTGAAAAATTGAAAGAAGAAAAAGTTCCACTTCCGGTTATCGGAAATTGCTCAAAAATGATACGAATCTACATATTTGATATAATACTTGATAGGAACTTTGGATATTGAGAAGAATTGTAATACATTTTAATCCACTTAAACTTTTTAAAAAAGAATAAAATCTTGTAGAAAAAAGAATTGCACACCAGTGAACGTCAAACAAAATGTGCATAATAGTGCGGAATATTATTAGTACTTTACAAATTTACATTATTTTTTTTTCGTAAATAGCGTAAATTAGTACTTCCGGTCATTGGAAATTACTCAAAATTTGATACAAGGTAGAGAATTAGATCTTTTACTCACATATGACATTACATCTATCTATCTTAAATATTACTCAAGTTATAGGCTTTAGAAAAATGTAAAGTAAAAAAGTGCCACTTCCGGTTATCGGAAATCGCACAAAAGTTGACACGGATCTACGATTTTGATAAAATACTTATATATGAAATTTCATCAACCTAGCTGTAACGGTACTTAAGTTATCGTGTTTACAGACACACACACACACACACACACACACACACACACACACACTGAGATATACGGACACTATCGCTATACTATGTTTTTCCGTCTCAGGGAGGTGTAAATCGTCGTGATTTGTAAAAATCTCGATTTTTTTTTTTGCACGATTACAAGACTTTCTCTATACTTCGTATATACGAGAAAGTAAAAAACGAAGGAAATCTCTTAGTTATTTATAATTACAATATTGATGTACGATTAAAATATTTGTATATAATTAGCATTTGTATAATTGTTAGTGTTGGTTTAGTTATTAAACAGCTTATTTAAAGCGATAGATTGTAAATAAATAGATTTTGAAAATGTAATCTTTTGGAACTTTTAACTATGTTTACAATAGAAAAGAAACTGGATTTTTTATTTTTTTAAATTATTTATATAAACAAATATCCAAATTCCAATGTTGAGTTTTAATGATTTTAAAGACGGAAAAAGTGCCTTGGGCCCCTTGCTTACGCTAGCTTTACGGTAGCTACGTCAATGCTGAAAAGAAGTAAACAATTGGAGCTTGACTTACAATATTTTACTAACAAATCTGTTCTGCTAGAGTGGTTTTCAAAACTTGAATATGTATCACATATGTAAGCGCCCATATGTTCACATTGCAGAGATCCAATTTTAAAAGTTGCTAAGTTACTTTTTGTTTGATTTAATACTTGTCCTCCGAGTTGTCGTAATGTAACACTTGTTACATTATCATGTCCCACACAATTCAATGTAAGTTTGTGATTGGCCATCCTTAATTTTGTTAAAGTACTGTTTCTTCCATGTTGGAATTCAACTTTGTCTGTGTAAGAATATAAAAAAGAACAAAACTAAAATCATAATCAAATGCTGGGTCTTGTATAATAAATAAATGCTAGATGTCAAACGTAAAAACACCCCTCCGTGTAATGTAAATTATACACGTTGTGAGAAATGAAATCAATTAAAAGTTAGTTATATTATCATGCCAACTTAACAGGCGACTGTTAAAATTCAAAACACCCCATGTTTGATATGAACATTGTAATTATAGAGATACATTTTATTTATTTTTTTATATTTATTAGTTAAGAAGGATAAAAGGCACACATCGACCCAACACGATCCCAAATGACACACTATGTGTCTATATTGAAATGTAAGCAGTTTCCAGATTAATTGATACAAGACGGCAATAAATGGGATACGTCCAAAGATTGAATTCAGAAGATAAAGCAGGAATGGCGCATAACTAGGTGCCTCAAAGAAAAAGAAAGCAGTGAAGGCCAAGGGAGACATGGAGGCGCACAGAAGGGAAGCAGCTGGCAGAGGCAGGACTGTCATGGGGGACTGCCAAGAAAAATGCCGGTGACCGACACAAGTGGAGGGAGCTTTCTGTAGCGGCCCAATGTTTTTTAGGCTCAAACAAGTAAAGAGGATGATTATGATGATTTATTATTTGTTAAAGCGTGAGTTACCAATTAAACGATTCTTTAAAAGTGGATTTAATGACACTTAAGGCTGGGGTCAAGTTAGAATACATATAATTAAACTAGGTTATGAAATTAAGAACTGTTGACAACACTTCTTTACGTGTATAGTTTATATTAAATTAGAAGTAGGCTGCTATTATATACCGTTTTGTTTGGATAATAAGACTATTAAGAATTTAATAAGTCCAGAATCTATTTCGATAAATATCAGAAACATGAATGCGTATTTATTTATTTAAAAAAAACAGCAACACAAATACAAGGTCAAAACAGCAACTAGTACACGTTTACATGATTCTAAAATTTAACGCGTTACTGGAAATTTCTGGACGCAAATAATCTCCAAGTATAATGAACATCAGCATCAAATCAAAATACAGAAAGCCGCTTGTTATTTAGTTTCATTCTAGTTGTGAACAACAACCCAATTTGTTACATTAAATATTCATCTAAAATTTAATTTCAGAACTAAATTATGTAAAAGTTTATAGTTTTTTTACAACTATTGCGAAGCTTTACTTTGAAATATACGAAAGAAAAACGAATATCACATGCGAGAGTGTTAAAAGAACATTGGAATAACACAACGTACTCAATATCTACCATTAAAATAAAAGCTGGGTGAAAATAATAAGAACATTTAAAAAGACAATTACCACATCCCAGTTCATCAGAGGCGTCTCTACAATCGTTGAAGCCGTCACATTGACCACGAAAGTGAACACACTGCTTATTTTTACATTGGAACTGCCCTGCTCCGCATTCTTTTTCTAAACAATAATAAAATAATGTGTTCCGTATTAGTAAAATATAATAACCTATTTAAAAGCTACATACTTATTAACCCTGTCTGGGTGTCGGAGGAAGCTAGGATTCGATTCACTTAAAGACTATAGTAGCTTTTCCTATCCAGTGTATATCGCACTGTTTAAAATAAAATTATGCACCATAGCGCTCACAGTATAGAAAAGAGCGGCAAATCGAATCCTGCCAGTGCAAAGACGGACGCCCAGATAGAGTGCTATTTGACGCCCCGGCCTTCCCGTATTAGCTGTGATGCCTACGATCGTTTAATTGAGTGCAAAAGACTATGTATAAATTAGGGTATTATAGTCATTTACTAAGCTGAAACAAACGGTTTAGCCGGCGCTTCAACGTGGTACAATTTAGCGCCCTGGGCTAGACTGTGAGCACTTCGCGTTTATGTCTGCGTTTGTGTTTTCTTTGTGTTTTCTTTGTGTTTGTAATGGGTTTGCATTTGTGGTTGGGTTTTTGTTTTATTTGCGTTTATTTTTTGTGTGTTTTGGTTTTGGTTGGTTGTAGTTAGGGAGAAACAAGTTAATAAAAAGTCTAGTGACAATTTAAGCGCAATATCCTTATGTTATCTAAAAATAGATAGCTATCAAGTTTGTTTTTAAAAAATGTGAAAAAATGATTAGTCCTAGCGAAACAAAACCTTGTAATTGTAACTCCCTATCACTATCATATAAATGATAAATAAATTAATAAGGTACAAAAATAACGTTTGAATCAATAAAAAAATAAATAAACTTATAGCAAGATCTAAAAGACAGCAAAAAAAGAGATTATTTTGACACATCCCTTTCCCCATAGATCTATATCTATATATTGCTATATAGTACTGCAGTGTATTATGTTCATAACCCGTAGCTCTGTCGTAGCGTAAAGCACACACGGGGACAAAACACAAGACGTATAATGCTGGGGTGCGTTCAAGCTAGGAAAACGATCGGTTTGTAGGTGTTTATGTAATTTTAAAAAACATTTTGTGACAAATCGAAAGGATATTTTTGAAAACTTTCTTCGGCAATATTGTTCTAAATTATGACAGGAATCGATTGGTAAATGTTTCAAGTCGCTAAGTGGTCTGGTTGCCGAGATATGTGCCAAAAACTGCATGTTTTCGAGGTTTTTTGGCTTTTCCGGGAAATCCAGGAAGGAAAATTTTTTTGGCCCACAATCATCCTTGGAACTTGCTTAACATATTTGCTTTTGGAACTAGTCCTCGATATTGCTTCGTTGAGGAGGAGATACGACTTAAAGCTGGGGGACACACATCCATCCAAAAATGACGAGTTAATAATCGCAATTGTCCGTATGGAAATTGCGCTAAAAATTGTATTTTGTTTCAATTTATTTATTTATTTTATTTATACAATGGTAACAATAGTAGGCACGAAGGCCCCTTTTTGCAGTAGATTCACCCTGTACCGTGATTTTGTTATTAGTGTGGTAAAGATGGACAGTTAGCCCTGGTAATTTATAAATATCTTCTACATTGGCGCCATCTTCGTCTATTTTTTTTCCTCGATAGCATCAGCTTATTTTATTTTAATTTTTTTTTTGTTATAGCTGATTGAGTTTTTGAAAGCAATAACAACGCATTGCCCTCCATCTTTTTCTTTTAAATATGAATATAATCCGCTGAATAAATGTTAGCTATCCTTTTTTAATATGGCTTTTTCTTTCTTCTCTTGATGACAACATCAGTTCCTAACATTTTCTCCTACCAGTAATCTTAGAACATTATGCTGACATCAATATAAATAGATCAAATTAAAATACGAATTATCAGTACAATAAATAAAAATATAGATATCCGGTTTACATATTAATAATGGATGAGACCATTCAAATATAAACACAAAATATCGAAATAAAAACTGGCTTGTAGTTTAGAACTAGACTACATACTCAACCCTGTGGATGAGTTATACTTCTTTTAGAAATCTTTAGATTTAAAAGTGAATAAAAAATACTAAAAACTATGAAAGAAATTCAGAAACAATTCCGGAAGTAAGTAAACAAACATTGTCGACAAAGCAAGTGTGGAAGTTATAGTCGAACGACAGTTTCAAGTTCAGCACATATTGTCACCACTACATTAAGGCCTACATTTTATTCGAGTCACTGTATTTTGTATACAGTGCATACATACATCATTTGCCAAAAAGATGAAAAACCAAGCGACATCGTGAGATTTGTAAAAGTAAGTTGGAGCAAAATATTATTTTCGATTATAGGCTTCTGAAAACATATATTCAAATAAAAATAGTTATGGGAAAATATCAATAGCTGATAATTGTAATGAAGATCTCAATGTTATTTTAGGCATATAAAACCGTTGTTAATTTAGAGTGGTTAAATGCTATCGATCTTAGTAAACTGTACATAAAACAGAAACTAAATCCTTGCAAAATGTTGAGCACTTCAAAATGACCGATTCTTTTTAAAGTTGGCACGTGTGTTGCGATTTGAAAATAATGCATTCAGACATAAATTTAACTTAATTGTAAGACTTTTTATTTTTTTATGAATTCATTAGAATGTTCTGAAATTAGTAGGGTGGCTTACTACTATAATTCAGCACTATTATATGCGCATTATCGTGTTCATTTGGTAAGCCATAATTTTTACTCATGAAACTCTAATGTCAAAAATTATAATTACTGAACAAAATGCATAAAAATGGTTATAATAAAAACTGAATAAGGCAATATATGTAAAAACCATATAGAAAAGCGGGGGTCTCTTCCTAAATAATAATAAAGATATCAAATAGATAATATAGTGACCAACGATTTTCTTTTCATGTCCACAACACAGAATATTATCTTCTAACACAATGGGAAAGATGCAGAAATTAATATGTACAGTTTATTTAAAAAATCGATTACTGTAATAATTTATTATAAATTAATAACAATATGTTATAGATTTCAATTAAATTCAAAATATGCATTCCAACGTTTTAAAAAGCTTTCAATATATGTTTACTGTTAAATACTTCTTATCTAGAAATAATTTTATGTTAAATTTAATGCGAATATGTATATAGATATAGGACATTTTATTTGTAGATAGTAATAACATTTAGGGAAATATTTAACGTAAAAACAAACATTAAATTACACAACGCCAATAGAAATACTAAAATTTTTATAAAAAGGCGTAAATAGATTTCTTAAATGCTGCAAATCAAAAGTTTAATACCTGATAAACAAGGTTGGACTGGCCCGCCGGTCGACTGGGAATAATTATCAGAAAATTTCAGTGGGCCCCAATGACATTTTTTGTAGTGCTAATAGTCACATTTGTTTATTTATTGACTTTATTTTTTATTTTTGGTATTTTACAATTCCCGTAAGCCAAACCGTAAAACTCAGACTTTGCTGCAGAAAAAATACACAAATGAATACATTTCAATCAGGGGTTGGCTGGGAGTCCCTTTTAAAATATACCAGTCCTCATCGACACAGCCAGTCCACCGTTGATGATAAAGTTAAATATTATTTCGAATATTGCTTTAAATAAGTCTTTTTGTTATTTTTATTAGACCAAACAGTATTATCAAATTTCAAAAGTGTAAATTAGTTACTTATAAACTATACAATAAAGATTCTACAAATAAGCATCGTCGCAGAAAAGTAGGTAAAATCAAAATTAATTATTAAGAACAAAAAAAAACTATAAAACTAGTGAATAAATGAGTATTTTTACTGAACTATTTCAGGCATTAAATAATATATATCAGTCTTTAATTATTAGCAAATGAAAACATTATATTATATTAGATTAATATATAATTGAACTGATAGTCATACAAGCGTAAAGTGTACTGAAACCAGGCAGTCATATATTTTGGTTTTAATTTTCCCACCCGGAAAAGCTACAGAGGTATGTAATCGTCTGGTGTGTGTGTGTTAGTCCATGACCATAAATTTAGCCGCTAGGCTGTGGACACCTAATTTGGCGTTTCCGTATTCGATTCATATAAAGAATCACACTCTGACA
Source organism: Physella acuta (assembly GCF_028476545.2). Taxonomy (NCBI): domain Eukaryota; kingdom Metazoa; phylum Mollusca; class Gastropoda; family Physidae; genus Physella; species Physella acuta. The sequence continues at coordinate 350,102 of NW_026732559.1, forward strand.
GTGGGTTCAAGATTACAACACTTTACTTCCTAATGAATAAACACTATTGCAAGAATAACAAGGAAATCAACAGAACTCCGGCATTATAAGTCAATATACTATATAACCATACATTTCATATGAAAATTCGCTAATACTAAGTCCTTTTACTTATAATCGATTTAGAATACTTATTAGTTAGGAACTTCCTCAAACTGTGCTAAGTTATACAGAAAATGGGGGGTCGGCGTGGTCGAGTCGGTAAAGCTCAAGGTTGCTAAACCGAAAAGTCTCGATTTCGAACCCTCGGGCAGATGACTCTCGTTAGCTGGGAACAGCCACTCTTCTAGGAGAGACAACTCCAAAATCAAACAACTGTTGCCTTGTAGTTTGTTCTTGGTTGGACAAAGGCTATGGAAGCAAATCCAAAAAGAAAAGCAGGCTGAAATCGGAGTCAATGGCCTCAATGGCGCATAACCAGTTGACACGTAACGCTTAATTGTGTAGGAGGCATGGTCGAGTCGGCAAAAAGCTCATGGATGATAAATTCGAACAAAGTCTAGAGTTCAAACCCAAGGGCAGATAAATCTCGAACCCCTTCAACACTAATAATTAAGAACGAAGAAGAAGAAGAAAATACAGAAAATAAATACCCATGGGAACAATGAATCAAATGTTGCTTTATTGAAAATAAATGCAAGAAAGTATAGTTTGCAGAGGCGATTATATTTTAAGGTTTTATACAGATATGTATTACAATAAAAACAGTTTTAATGAATAATTGTTAATACTAATAAGACAATTACCACATTCTTGTTCATCAGACATGTCGCCACAGTCGTTATGGCCGTCACATCGGTTATTGTAAAACACACACTTCTCATTTGTACACTGAAACTCGAATGGTAAGCACCTGGAGGCTAAAAAAAGTGTTGGTAAGCTTTAATGGATTTAACGTATCAAGTAATCTGTATACTACTAAAATTCAGAGTACCCATTGAGGAATCGCACACTAACGATTTGAAAATGTATTGTATTTGGTTGCTTCATATTCTTTTGGCCATAGACTTAACATTCAAAAGTGTGTTTTTTTATAAACAATTTTACAAAAGGATTTATTGTATAAATGTCCGTATTAGAGACTAAATATTAAAACTTCATAACATATTAAAGATTAATAATTTAAAATAAAAATACATTAGTTAGGACTTCCACACGTTGGCGAGAAGGATATCCGAACAAATCGATATTTTTGGTTGCGAGTGTACAGTGTAAATGTGGTCTAACTAATTTTCGGACGTCATATGAATTAAATTAACAGGTGTGTTGTCGGCGTTTCGTTTGTATGAAGATATGATGAAATAATTGTCGGATAGTCTCCGTGAAAAATCAATTTGTGCTTATAGTGCCGACCACAGACCGTTTTCAAAAAGGAAACTGTGTTGTCTAGTAATAGTTAAACTTTATTTTTTCTTTGTTTCTGTTAAGGCTTTCCATTTTGCTTGTTCGTTTAGAGCAGGGGTCTCCAAACTACGGCCCGCAGGCCGGATGCGGCCCGCGAGGTCCTCTCGTCCGACCCGCGGAGATCCTTTTTTTTCATGGAAAAAAATGTTTGTTGGAGATGGCTGAGGAACTTTGCCCAGAAAATTTTAGCTTTGGGTGCAAATACCAATGCCCGCCGTGTTGCAGATATTGGTGAAAACATTGTGACTCGAATAGCGAAAAATACAAACAAGTTTCGCAATTTTGCAATGGATGAGTCGCTGGACAGTTGTTCCACCTCTCAGCTGATTGTGTTCATTAGAGGTATGGTTGAAGACAAGAACATAACACAAGAGCTGGCTTCCCTACATAACATGCATTGCACTGATACTGGAAAGGATATATTCAATGACTTAAAAAAACCGCTGATTAAAACTTGGACTGGACTAACCTGTTATCTGACTGTTGATGGAGAAAAGTACATGAGTGCCATAAAAAAAGGCTTGATTGGAAAAGCGAATGAGAAAAAAGCATTCTACAACCAATGTTCCTACACTACATAAGCAGTGTACTGAATCCTGTGGTGAAGATGGTGAATTTAATATCACATTGGCTCAACCATAGATAGAGGCAATCATGTCAAAAGAAACAAACACAAAATTGCAAGATTTACCCTATTACACAGCAGTTCTAAGAGAAAGTTCTAAGCAGAAATATATATAGATTTTTATATAAATTATATTTCGTTGGGGTGGTGTTGGGGGGGTTAGGGTTGACGTTCTTCGGGGGGGGGGGGGGGAGGGGGGGCTCCCCCACTGAAAGAGAAGCCTGGAAGAAACCGGCCACCGAACTGATATTTGATAGTTGATGTGGCCCTCGGGCTGAAAAGTATGGAGACCCCTAGTTTAGAGATATGTGCGATATTCGACTAATGTATAAATCTTAATAAAGGACCAGTACATACATCGACTAGTATCCAAGGTCTTCCAAAGTTTATCGCATAAAGAATTAAAAAAGTGGATTGCGTTATTAAAAATGTGTACGTTGCTCCTGTATAAACTAAAATTAATTAATAGTGTATAGATTTGAGAATACTTACATAAACAACTTCTTGTAGTTGTCAAAATAATTAGTAACCAAAACGTTGATTTAGCATCCATTCGTGAAGTATGAGTGGTATTGTTCATAAATCATGTAGAATAGAGTGACACTATGCTAGATCAAGATTGAGTTTTATATCAAATGCTTCAAATAAAGATGAAAATTTTGTCTTATGATCAATGGTTTTCCGGTCTGGTACATAAAAAACTAATCAAGGATGTTGATTAATAGACAAGTGTTTGAGGGAAAACAGTCATCTAAGAGCGATCATTCAACAATAAAATGTGTCTCTATATAAATATGACCTAAGACGCAGGCCTTGTTTTTGTCCGGGAAAAATCATGACCTGTTGAACTCTGAATGGGACATGTGACGACAGCCTCTTTCTCACAAATGGCCCACACCTAAAATTGATCTTTTGGAATGCTTAAATGCTAGTCGTATTCATACAAAATGATGTATATTTCGGTGTTCTAATATTACAATGTTTAAAAGTTTTGTAAGACATTGCTTATTATAACTGTAAAAGAAATATAATCACTATACACCCCAGTATCGACGAATTAATTAACAGAATACATTACAGATGTTTTAGCTTACTACTAGCATCATTACTTATTTTATTGAGACTTAACACAACTGATTTTGCCAGTATAGTTTTGTTTATTTTTATGCCGCTGACAGTCTGAAAAGTTAGATTATATGCACTACTGTTGCATATTTAATTTGGAAATAATATTTACCTCAGGTTTCTTTTAGGACATCTCAAATCAGAGGTTTAATCATGTTTACAAAAATGTATAAACTATTAGCTTTATTGATGCATATTATTTACATTTTCTGTTACCAAGCAATGCATGTTTGAGGCAATTATCTTAAAGTAATGTCTGGTAGACTAATTTAACTTTCTAGGCTTTATGTTTTAATTAAATTGTACGATATTCATTCCAGCACACCTAAAACAATTAATATTGGTCAATATTAGTGATCGTCTTAAGTATCAGTGTTTTTAAGTTGTAGATTGTTTGACGCAAATATACTTTTTTTTAACTCGACTCCCTGCATTTGGTATTGATCTATTGAAATTAGACACTGCAGTGAAGGATTGAACATGCGTGCTTGGGTTAAAATTCTTATATTTGTAGCCTGTGATGTCGTAAGTATTCATTGATAGTAGTCTACCGCTTGTTCATGCTAGTCACGCAATTGTCGTCCCGTTAGTCCTAGTTTTCGTACAGCTATATAAGGACTTTTACAAATAAATAAACACAGCATTCCAGTACATTCATAGGATTCCTAATTTATGTGTGTGAATGTTATGTTTTTATGTTTTATCTATAGAAACATTACAATTAACTGATTCTCGTTTTAGTTTAAGAAGATCTAGATAGTGTATTTAAAAATTAGTATTATCCTTGATAGCGAGCCTTTGATGGTCACAAGTTATTGTTTTATTTGATTTTATATGTTGTTCGGCGTGCTTAATAGCCTTCACTATTGTCGGGTGTCACTATGTTCTAAGCAGATCGAACGAACACCTTTTTGTCTGTATTTATACATTTAATATATTTAAGCGTTTGTACTTGATCCAGTGGTCAAACTGCACGTGCGCATAAGCGGTCGTATAACACGGTACTTGTTTTAAGGAACGCCATACACTAGGAATACGGAGTGATACTAAAAAAGATTACTAAATCGAACTACGGATGACACCAATCACACGAATATTCTATAAAAAGGACTCTACGTTCGATGATTAAACCGAACTAGGGGTTGCACCAGGCTACCTACGGTAGTGTAACCGGTCAATCCCGCGACGCCCCTGAAACCTAGGCGGTCGCCGAAAGAAATTCAGCCTCACTATTACGGAAGATGATTAACATACCACAGCCAAGGGCATCTAAAGCAGTAGTGTGAACAAACCCGCATCCCCACAACAAGGATCCCAAAATAAAAATAAAAAATAGCAGTGGAGTTGTTTAGATTTTATTCAATTTTAGAAAACAAGGTCACACAACTACAAATACACAATTGGTAACACGTTGATGAAACCATTTCAAATTGTTTTTCTACCCTGGTATGTATGATTAGGGGACGGAGTGGTCTGGCGGCAGACCGTCAATAGACCGTCCCAAGAACAGCCGGCTAGGCATATTGCTGGCCACACTATCTCTCCATATGCCGAGGTCACAGAAACTAGTTAACTTTACTCCACTAGGTCCGTCAGGTTTGAAAAGGGAACATTACTTTTATGCATGACTGGATCGTAGCAACGTGGACGGGTACGCTAGTTAGTTAAAACATTCGTTAACATTCCACAGTGATTGGGAATGAGATTTGATGTCTCAGATAGAATTTTTTGAATCTCAATATGATGATGTTTATTTGTTATGAAACAAATTGTATATAAGCCCATTGGGTCAGTAGCTTGGCCATCCTAGGTATCGAACTTATAGAAGCAGCTAAAATAGATCTCAATTAACTCATTTTGCCAAAAAACAATTTTAAAAAAAATCAGATCTAAATAAATTATGAACAATTTTTAAAAAAAATGTGTTTGGTTGTTGGCGTAACAATGTCGGATGTCCTCCTGTGCGTTTACTCAAAATGTCACCACCCGATAGTTCTCAAAAAAATGATCGCAAAAAAAACTCGCAATTATATTTTATTATTTTAGCTGGATACAACATAATTTTGACAGCAAATTCTACAGTGTTTTGTCAAGGTGTTAGGCATAATTGTTGTCATCAGATGCGTACTGAACTCCTGCCTCCGCCTTGTTACGCTACTATGTTTGGTTACTTACAAAAACAACATTAACTATTAGCCTGTACCAATTTTACAAAACTACTGGGTAGTAGCAGTAGTAGGCCAACATAATAATATAGTATCCTAATATATAAAAGCCCATGTGCGCACTTCTCTCTCGATCTCTCTCTCTCTGTCCGCAAAATATTTTCGCAGGGTATCACATCAGATTCTTCAGCGATATATGGAGAACTTGATACGGACTTTTGTTGAAAATAATATGGAATATGTTTTAAATGTATAAACAAAACTTTATTAAAAATCCTAGCTACACCACTGTATGAAGACCAGGTGATCTACAGTCATGAATTTTCCTGTACATGAATTTCGAATTGTTTAGAAACATTTAGTCACCAAGTTTATAACTTGTTATTATTAAATATTTGAAAAGGTCCAGTATCAAGCAACTATAAGGAAATCTAGTAAAGGTTGTGTTTTCTAGAAAAAGAGAATTAAAAAAAAAACTCACTCTAATGTTAAGGTCAGTTAGTGAAAACATGTTGATGAAATACTTTAGTATAATGTTACAGTTTAGGTTAACAGTGATGTTAACAATTCTAACAATCTTCTGGTATTAGCTAATAGTAGTTTAGTATTTTCTGCTAATTTAATATGTTGTCTTTAGTATTGAATGTTTGTCCAAGTGCTATCTTATTTTAGAATATATTTGTATGTTCAATTCACCATATGCATGTTTATTTTCATATCGCTATCTTTTGCGCTTCTATCTTCAGTATCGTGTCTTGATTGGCGGCGCTAATTTCAAAGCTGAGATATTTCTACGCATTACATTACTTGGATACTCTGCCCCATCCCAAGTATGGTATCCGTAAGAAAGTGGCAGAAATGGGTCGTCAGGGTCAATGAGGTATATATATAGCTTTGTTTATGATCATCATCTATTTGGTCAGTCATAACGGCAAGACAAACTCTGCTTAAATAGCTGACAGTGTTAAAGTCTTTTGGTTTTGAACAGCGCTTCACAATTTAAGCTGCTTTTTATTAAGGTATGGTACCCATCGTTCTGTATGTTTTTCATTTCCTTTTCAATTTTAACTTTCTTGTTATCTTCGTCAACTGGCTCTGGTGGAAAAGCATTTTTAAATTTGGCTGCTTTAATAACTACGTTACTAATACTTGTACTTTTTCGACGATCATAGGTAAATGAAACATAATTGTTATCTTTCTACTTCCCATAGCCGTCATTAATGAGTCGTATATATTCACAGTAAGCGTTGGTTCTGTCTTGTCTCTAGTGTCATATAGGTTTCGTTGATTTCTTCTGCTTGGTTGATTGAGTGTTTCTTAAACTTTGTCAGTTTGAATCCGTCAGTACAATTTTTAAAATGTCTTTCGTTTTCAGTAGACATCTTTTTTGTTCCATTAATGTAGCAACATATTTTTCAGCATTAGTATCTTCTCGTAAACTGCTAGAACAGCCATCATTCAGTAAATTTATTAAACTATACTTAAAACTGTGTTCTTGATTTGTAATGGGCTTTTATTTTTTGATTCCCAGTTCATGGTTTTCTTTATATATTTCGTGACTCGCTTGCAAAAGATAATTTACAATTAGGTTTGATCAAACTGCGGAATAGTATGCTCCGACAGATTGTCAAAGACACCATTAGCAAGGCATTAGGCCTAAACGAGAATAATAATATAGTACTTTCTTACTAATTATATTATTTTATTTTGGTTTGTTTTGAACAATTTGTTTGCCCATTTAGAGATATATGAAGTGTTTGACTAATATCAAACGCATTTACGCTCCAGTGTTTTGATCTGTGTCTTACATTTTTCAACCTTTACCGCATACCTGATTAATAATCTGCATATAAGAGTTCGCGATTTGATTCAAGAGAGACGTTGTACTCATGTTAACTAAAATGAATTACAAATGTATTGATTAAATTTTAACAAAAGTACTTAGAAAGACAGCTTCTTGTCGTCAAAATATTTAACAAGAAAGTAATTGGCAATTGACACCTTTCTAAATCGGAAGATTGACTCATGAAAAAAAAAATGTTTATGATTAATGATGTTCTTGCCTGTTGCACCATAGACTAAACCAGGAAGTTAATCATAAAATATTAGTTGAACAAAGACAATCATCTGAGAGCGATCTAGTAAAAGTAAAAACGTTCACCACGGATATGACCAAAGAAGTACTTTGGCCAAGGAACTAAATCCTGATCTATTGAACTCAGGTTTTCAAATTTGTGGCGACATCCCCTTTTATTACAAATGTCTTTTACTTAAATTTTGCTTTTCTATATGCTTATATACTTTACGATTTCTTTGAGACAGATATGTACCTGGTGTTCTAGTTTAAATTTTTCAAACAATGATAATGTGAGCTTTAAAAAAATATACCATTACACAAACTTACAAAATATAAAAGCAAATGTTTAATGTAAAAAACAAAATTGTAATTATTTATATTTGGAAAACACTCGGCATATAAACTTATTTTTTTATCATTTCACTTTTTTAAAAAAAGATTCATAGCAAGAAAGTTTATCAAACCTTAAAAGCCGCAATATTTCAAAGTATTTACTCGCTTGTTTGGCCTTATATATATCTTGTTGGTGTTACACTCCTAACGGTCTGAAGACGCTGTTGATCCAACACTTTTGAATTGGGCAACATGGGGTCTAATTGTAAACAACCGGCTCAAAAGAAGTAATGCAATAATAATTATTACAGTCTGTGTTGGTGTCGACGTTATAGACATTTACGCGCGTGATGTTCATCGGAAAAAAAAATGTATATTGTGTATTATGATAAATAAGAAATGCGTGTCGTTTGGGTGCCTTTGGTTTTAAAAACAAATATCGCATAACTTATACCTTGTGTACTGCTATGTATGTATGTGATACGTGTCTTTGTGTTGTTATAAGTAAAATTAACTATTTACATACTAAAATCTATTAAATACAAAACCTTAACTGGACACATTACACAACTTAAAACAAATTGTTAGTGTTTTTCTGATAATCTAGTAATGCACGAGACATTATTCGTTTATTTTTCTAAATGTCATATAACGCTACAATTTTCTGAAATATCTTGGATATTGTATGTAGGCCTACCTCTTATTTAAAAAAGAATTTAAGAACAATTACCAACGATTTTGGTCGTCAAGTAGTTTAAAATAACTAGTACTTATCTTCAATATAAAAATGACATTGTTAAAATATGTAAATGTATAGTGGTCGATGAATACAAGTTAAAAATATGTTACGTTTCAAATTTTATTTTTTAATATTGAAATTAATTTTATATTGAATTGTGCAAGAGAAATGAAATGTGGAAATAGTAAAAATAATTAACACAGTAATACGATAACACACTTGATAAAAAAGTAACATGTTCAAGCAGTAAAACTAATGGCTACTCAGTACATTCTCTGGAAAAAATGTAGCCTATATGTGAACAAAAGGCAAAGCTGAACAAAAATCGTACAAAAAACGAAAGAAAATAAAGCCGAATTAAGAAGGCCGATCGGACATAATTCCGAAAGACAAAAAGGCCGACCTTATCAACAAAATTATTAATTCAAATTACAACATATATTATACAAAAATCTTATTTAAAAAAGAATTTAAGAACAATTACCAACGATTTTGGTCGTCAAGTAGTTTAAAATAACTAGTACTTATCTTCAATATAAAAATGACATTGTTAAAATATGTAAATGTATAGTGGTCGATGAATACAAGTTAAAAATATGTTACGTTTCAAATTTTATTTTTTAATATTGAAATTAATTTTATATTGAATTGTGCAAGAGAAATGAAATGTGGAAATAGTAAAAATAATTAACACAGTAATACGATAACACACTTGATAAAAAAGTAACATGTTCAAGCAGTAAAACTAATGGCTACTCAGTACATTCTCTGGAAAAAATGTAGCCTATATGTGAACAAAAGGCAAAGCTGAACAAAAATCGTACAAAAAACGAAAGAAAATAAAGCCGAATTAAGAAGGCCGATCGGACATAATTCCGAAAGACAAAAAGGCCGACCTTATCAACAAAATTATTAATTCAAATTACAACACATATTATACAAAAATCATATTTAGAAAACATGTATGATAAATCACATTCTAACTGAAGTATTGTTCTGCTATCCATTTCAGCAGCTACAGTGATGTTAACCAATCATCTTTTTATAAAAAACTCTCCTTTTCGATTGTAAGTAAGCTCTCCAAGCTTTAACTTTACCTTGTTACTACTTTAATTTTTTAAGCAAATAAAAGATTCCTATACCACCCCTCGTTTGTGTTTTGTATCTTTAAATGCCATTGATAAAAATATCATAACAATAATAGAACCGTATCGCAAATGGGTAATGATGCCGTTGATTTTTTCCTTCGTACTTTGATGGCTATTTTACCACTTTAACATAGATGTGTCTATGTCAGACATTTTACAATATTTAGATGTTGTTGTTCTTTCCTGTCTATAGTTAATTAGTCGTAATTGTTTACCTTATTGTTTACCTGGACGTTCCGCCTTTGACCAACGTGAAACATAATGTTGGCGGCTTTTGACTGCGATCTTTGATATTTTATTTAAAAGGGGAATTATGTACTAAGTGATCTTTTGCGACATAAAGATTTTTAACGTTGTCGGCCTTATGGTTTGTGTGACATATGATCTGTTTTATGCTGGCCTTAAAATATGTAAACCCTGCATTTATGTCGACTTTTTGTCAATGTCGGAAAACGGTACTTATTTTTGGTTTTGATATTTTAAAAAGCCTATCTAATTAGTATCAATCATTGATAGTTGACCCCTCAGTTTTTATTTTGTGTTACTCTGTCTTTTATTTCATTGTAATCTTTTGCAAGATCTGCATTGCTTGTCGTAGGAAGATTCACTGCTGAAAGACTAATGCCTTCATGTATTAATGAATAATTTATTTCAAGGTTAAGATTGATCGCGTCATTCACGTTGCTAGTTCCAGAGACTTTTTCTTCGTTCACGTTCAGTTGTTTCTCAGAAAAGACGTCATACAAAAAGAGATATTGGTTTTTGTTTTCTGAAATATAACATGCATTTTAATTCGATGAATTTAAAATGTAACAAATATGTCCATAAAAACATTATTTTAAAGAAAATTAACTTACTAAAACAACTGTTAAAGACATACAGTAATATCTTTCAAAATGAGAGATTGCTTTGTTTATTGTAAAATGATTAAAATTATAAATTCGCTTCTATTTAAATATTGCACTCATCTTTTTTCTATTTTTTTGCCATTCACTTTCTAAAAGTAATTAATTTATCTTTCATAACTTAAATCTTCAAATGCCAAAAACAACATTTATTTCTGAATATTTCTAAAAAGAATATTTTGTTCATTTTTAAGACGCTTAATATATGTTCAGCAGCTAATTCTGTCCACATTTATTAGGCATATCTATTCTACAAATAAAACGGAGACATGGCAAAAAGTGTCAATAGCTTTTCCCTTATCTTTTTTTTTTCAATTCTATTAGTTTTTTTTTAATTAATTCTATATTCATCTAAAAGACATTTTTGGGCGTATATTGTGAAATGTTTCCTGGACATTTGTATATGATGTTTTTGTCTTCTAGATAGGAATTTCATACGCATTGTCTACCACCATTGATGAATCTAGTTCGTCTGCAGGATTACGTTTGGCAGCTTCGTTTTTAAGAGTACATTTCAACATTTATTACAAAAAAGTTGCATTACTGCATGTTCGCAGAGGCTGTGTTATTGTGTTGATCATTAGTAGCCTGAATAAATTGTGATTTAAAAAAAAAAACAACGGGATTAGTAGCTTACGCATTGTAACTCTCCCCTTTATTTTATCTCTTCATACAAACACATGTTGCTACTAGGATGATAATTGCAATGAGAACAGCACCAGCTATTGCTGCTGTCACCACCACAGTCAAATCTAGGGAGATAAATAACTAAGATAAATATTTTAAAAAATAATTTTATCTAGGATAAGTACGAAAAACTCGCTATCATCTTCTTTTACATTCAAAATGTAATAAGTAGGGTTTTTCTCCAACACTAGTATGGTATCCACTATATGGCCTTTTGATTCATACTTTGTAAGCTTATTTTATTTCTTCCATAGCCTTTGTCACCAAAGAACATTCTATAAGGCAGCAGTCATTTATTTTATAGTTCATTTTTCCTAGATGTCCCCAGGTAATGATCGTCATTTGCCCGGGGTCAAAAATGTTGTAATTATCATGAGCTCTCCAATCTGATCAAGCTATCCCCTTAAATTATGAAATTATTCAGTTACTATAGTATATAAGATACATTTATTTGGGCACTTTAAAAATTAACAGAAAATAGTTTAGTAATATACTACTCATTAAAACTGGATTAATTCTAAAATTTAACACTTTTGTCAAAATATAAAAAAGCCAAAATGTATAAAGTTAAAGTTTGACTTTAAACAAGTTTACCTATTGAAGCTTCAACAGATTTTCCTGTAGCAGTTCCTTGCCACTTTGGCAGATCAGATGAGGCAATACATTGAGCAGCAAGAGAGTCCATGTTTAGGGAACATGTTGCTTGTATTTCTTCTATATTTAAAACAATAGCCAGGTTAATATGGCTATAACATCATTATTTAAATAGTTGCATTTTTAACAAGTTATTTAAATGCGTGTGTATCACACATTCTAACAGTGTAATAATTATTGAAAACAATCTGAGACAAAAGAAAAATAAATAGGTGTTTTTTAACAACAAATATAACTTTAGGATACCTTTTGATTGAAACTTGAAAAATCCATTTGTATATACAGAGGTAGGCTTACTGCCATTTAAAATCTGAAGGAAATAATACTTTTTTAATACACTGAAATAATGTTCAAAAATGTAATATTTGGTTCATACATTAGATCGCTTGATGCTTGATATTATTTCATTTTAACCTTTAAAATCTGTAAACCAGGTCAGTTCTGGATCAGCTGTGTCTTACAAACAGTAAAAATAATGTCAGTTTTACATGATAAAATGAAACAGTTCATACCTTCCAGTTAACATTGACTGCAGGAGAACCCAAGTCACTGAACTCACCACAAGAAAAAGTTACAGAATTATCTGTGTCATTTTTCTTGGTAGTTACAGACAGTTTCTCAGACTTTAATGTTGGTGCTTCTGAAACAAAAGAGTGAGTACGCATCCATTAATCCTCATCAGTAGTTTTAAATCAAATATTGGTATTTATTTCTAAAGCTTAAATATTTTATAAAAAAGCGCAAGCCTACTTACTAGCAACAACAACATTGACACATGTGCTTAGTGTGTTAGTAGGTAAACTTGTTGCAAGCAGTCTGGCCTCATATATTGCACTATCTGTCAAATCCACATTTTTTATCTGAAAAATTATTTAAAGCATGTGTTCAACATAAATAATCATTTACAAAGTGTTTGCTGTTTCTACTTGGAATTGACAAAAACATATTTCAACTGTAACCCTCACTCAGTGGGGATTATTTTACCCACTGAGGTGTTGTGGTTAAGACGGGCTGACCCTGAGATTAAGAACACACTGACACCGACAGTTGTTGTCAAGTACTCCTTTATTCACAGCATCGAGCCATGACGGCGATGCAACACAGTAGTACGACAAGAGAAAAATACTGAAGCAACAAGAAACCAAGAAAACAAAACTGTAGCCCTAAAACAAATGTAAATAAAAAGTTACATTCATGACAACACCTCGTGTAGGCTACCATATACACGGGTACAATAAAATATGTTTCTGCCAGTACACAGTACTGCCAACAAGTACCAATAAATAGTACTACAAATAAATACTTATATTAATACTCACCCTAACTAGTGTGCACATGCAGCACTAGCAGGAATACACAAATAAGTATTTTAACAAACATAATTTATGTAACTACACTACCTTCATTAGGTCTACATCTTGGTCACCGTGTTCACAGACAGCAGCCTTGCGTGTGACTGACACGGCTAGGCATGAAACTACCCACAGTCCCATGTCACATGACATGGACACAGGTAACATCGCTCACAAGAGCATGAAAAAAACAACTACGTCAACAGGGCCACGGCCCCACAGGGGCCGCAACTCAACTTCATATTTTTCCCTCCCCTGGCTGGTAACCATATGTGTTACACAACAAACATATTTAAACAGAAAATGTGATTGCTGTTTTTATTTGGATTGGACAGAAACATGTTTTAATAAACAGAAAATGTAAACTCACCACTAAATTGCCTGAATTTGTGAGAGCATATTTCAATGGCATTGAGGTTATATTAAATCGCTCTGTTATATCATATAATGAAGCTTGATTTTTGTTGCTGTACCAGCTTATGACGACTTAATTAGGATTCATAATATACTCAGAATAAGGATTTTCTAGAACAAGAGTCCCACCAAATGACAAAAAAAAACGTTTTGTTGGACATAGCAGCTGCTCCAGGTACTAATAGTAAAAGAGTAAAGATAAGTTTACTTAAATACAAGACAACCAAAATAAGTTAAACAAGTAAAAAAAGCATGGCTTTTTATTTTATCAATCAGCAATGCCACCAACAGAAATAGTCTCGAAATTCTTCTTAAATCAATACGTTTGTATGAACTTGAGTGTATGGTTTTACAGTTCATGTTTTTAGTATTTATGGAAACGAAAGAAAATATATTTTTATAAAAGCTAAATGAAATTAGTGAAGGATTTTGGTTTTATTTTTATTGAAAATGTAAACAAACTTGGCAAAGCTAGGTCATGTTGCTTTGGAAAGTACAAGCTTCTAAAAAATATGTACATTCAATGTGTTGAGTAAAAAGTGGGGCTAAATGCATAGCTTATAAAACAGCAAATCAAAACTTGTCTGCGGTTTAAACTTTGGGTAAAAAATAATTTTAAAAAAAATTGCATTCTCTCAATCTACATTTTTCATAATACTGATTCTTTAAAATATATTTCAGCTTTAAGATGTTTTATTTTTAGTGGCCACTATGAAGCTAAAATTTACAAAAACAAAATTCTTCTGTTTCAACAATAACGATTAAAGGCATCTGGTTAAACTTTGTTTAATAGTTTTACTGTAGAAAAGTAAACAACTTAAGAAAACCAGACAGAGATAGGTATGAATCTGTTGTAAATCAATGAATGAATGTCAGAGAAGACTTTAGGTTAAAATAATAATTACTCATGAGTTAACTGATAAAATGGTACTACTGAAAAAAAAGCTGAAACAAAATTGTTTAAAATGAAAGCTAGATTTGAGTTGAAAAAATATATTTGCAAATTAATTATGTAACTTTCAATAAAAAATTTAATTAAAAAGGTTTTTATTGCACATTTTAAAATAAAGGATGAGGTAGAAAGTACTTACCACTAGTGCCGAATAATAGACAGTGAAGCAGTGTTACTGTAAATGTTTTTAAAATACACCTCAACATGTTGATGCTCAGCTTTTTACCAACATCTAAAATTTCAATAGATAAACACTTATAAATACATAGACTAATATAGTCGGGGCAATAAATCAACATGTGATACTTAAGACTATAAAACCTATTATTTCAATAGTGTGATATAGATATTGGCTAAAATATTAAATGTAAAGCTATATGTATTTTGCCATTTATGCGCTCTTGATTGGCAACAAATTTTAAGGCCACTATCTTGTTGGTATGATTTAGCATACGAACATAACTCATACAAGCCTAATAATATAGATACTAATAATATATATAGATATAGATACTAAATCAATAATTCAGAAAAAAAAACATGTTTGATAAAGCACTAAAAACAAATGAAAAAAATTGGCAGTTTTAACTTCAACCAATCAAGAAACTTGTTTAATTTACTTGTAGTTTTATTTCCAAAGTTTAGATTAGGAAAGTTTATTTTCATTAATTACTTTTTTAAAACAGTACTTACAAAGACAGCTTCTTTTAATTGTCAAAATAATAAGTTTACGGATATGTATATTTGATATCCATTCGAAACTACGTTTGTTATTGTTTATTCAAAAAGAAAATTATTGAAAATTGACAGTTTTCTAAATGAAAACAGTGACTCATGGAAAAAAATGCTTATACTCAATGATTTCATCCCCGTTACACTATAGACTAAACCAGGAAGTTAATCATAAAATATTGGTTGAACAAAGGCATTCATCTAAGAGCGATCTAGTAAAAATATAATTGTTCACTACGGATATGACTAAAGAAGTACTTTGGTTAATGAACTAAATCCTGATCTATTGAACTTTGGTATTAAAATGTGTGGCGTCATCCCTTTACTTCACAATTGTCTTACACTTAAGATTGACCTTTCTAAATACTTAAATACTTTGTTCATGATTAATCGGAAAAATAAAATATGTTCCAGGTGTTCTAAATTAATTTCTTTTAAACCATATTAATGTAAACTGTAAAGATTATACCAATACAAATACTAGTATTGAAAATAAAAATCCGCAAACAAAATATATTTCCTAAACTTCAGCTAAGTAATGTTAGCATCATTAAGGTTATAAAAAAAATGTATATCACACTTTTTAAATATCTTTCTGCAAAGTAATGTACGAACATTAAGTGGTTATTCATTTTAAATAATGATACAGAACAAAATTGATTTCTACATGATAAACGCATTAACCCTATATTTATTGATAACCTACAGAAAGATTTATAACTAGAACGTTTTTCAAATGTAAAAACAGCAGAAATTCAAAGTATTCACTCGCTTGTTTGGCCTCATGTATATATTTTTTTATAGGTACACTCATCAAGATTTCAAGACGCTTTATATCCAACATTTTTTAATGGGACAAATTTGTAAAAAAATGGGGTCTAATTGTAAACAACTGCCTCAAAAGGAGTAATATAATAATAATTATTACAGTCTGTGTTGGTGTCGGCGTTATAGACATTTACGAGCTTGATGATCATCAAAAACAAATATATATTTTTATTCTTATGAATGAGAAATGCGTGTCATTTGGGGCGCCGTGGGTTATAAAAATAAATATCGCATTGCTTATACCTCGTTTCATGCTAGATGTATGTATATGATACGTATCGCTGTGTTGTTATAAGTATAATTAACTATTTTCATACTTAAAATTAATTAAATACAAAACCTTAACTGGACACATTACTTAACCTAGATACATTGTGTTTTTCTGATAATCTAGTAATGCATCAGACTGTATTCGTTTATTTTTCTAAATGTCATATAAAGCTTGATTTCTCTAAAATACATTGGAAAGTGTGTACCTATTATTTGAGAAGAATTCCCATTTCGATATGCTCAATCTTCTTCGGACGTGAAGTTAGTGGTGGTTAGTTGATAAATGTAATTGTATTCAAGTTACAAATTTTCTTGGTAACTTATATTACTGTTACACTTTTGTTAAGGTAAAATGTATATCATATATTATAGTTACAAACAAATTTGATATAAATAAAAGCTATCGTTTACATAAAGGCAACACATCAAACAATGGAGAGCAAACATATAACTATAATTACTTTCAATTAAACAGATACTTTTCTTGTAGCTAGTAGCGCTTTCTGTAAAGTATTATATTCAAACATAACTATGGGATAGTTTATATATTTACTTCGTTTTTCATGAGATTTCGTTTTAATTTTTAATTATCGTCTTCTATAATGTCATAAAATTATTGTAATTGCTTTGTTAATAGAGTTTTGCTTTGCGTCACACTTAAAATTTCATTTGGTGGTATGTTCACTACTAAAAAGAAGTATTATCATTGCATGAGAACTTTGAATAAAGATACATTGGTGTCACTATCTAAAGATGAACACAATAGCTATCGTGCCTAAAAGTTGATTTATGGCGTTATTAAGGTTGTTTTGTCAAGCGTGTTTGTTTTTTAGTTTATAATCTGAGATTTGTTACATTTACTCAATAATAATTAAAGGCGTTTTAGAGCAAGTTCTTATTTATGGCTAGAGAGTAATCGCTAGTGTTGCATTTGCATGACGCGACGAGCATATAACAACGTTGTAGACTAGACTCAGGGTACAGTGGGTTGGAAGTGTGTTATTTTCTTTTTTACTGAAGGTTTTGTTGAAATTTTACTTTCTTTTTCTCCATTTATTTCTAAAAAAAAAATGGAATTAAAACATTTCAAAGATTTAAATGTGTCAATTTCAAGAAAAAACAATTTCAAACAAAATGAAGTGAACAGGGACGGCGTGGCCTAGCGGTAGAGAGCTAGACTGCTAACCCGAGAGTCTCAAGTTTAAATCTTGGTTCAAATAAGTGGAACACAGGCGGCTGGGCATAGTGCTGACCACACCATCACTTCGTATGCGATGGTCTCTGAAGCACATGAACTCTTATCCACCTGCCCGATCTGTCTTGGCCACCACATGAAAATGATGATAATGATAATGATGCAATTGAACACGTATTTAAAATATGCTCATTTCAAGGAACATATATAACACAATTTAGGCACCCCTTAAAATTGAAGTTTAAAAACTCTTTGATTAGAATCGGAAAAAGGCGATAGGTTGCTACTTTGTATTCTCCTTCTCTCATCAATAATATGTTTAAAATTCAACAGCGATTCAAGTAGACATAGAAGACAACTAAACTTTAAACTCTCGAGTATCAAGATCAGGTTTCCGAGCTTAACAATGTAGGAAGTCAACACTTAAATTATTGTCAATCCCATTGCCACGCACAGACGTTGTATTTTAGACTTTATATGAAACAAAGTTTTTTTTTTATTAATAAAGTATATATATATATATATATATATATATATATATATATATATATATATATATAATATATATATATATATATATATAGGCTATATATAAACCAATATAAAATAATTTACTTCCTTTAAAGACGCGTGTCTTTAATTTGTTTTGCTTATACATACACTAGTATGTTGTGTTCACATGAAGATGTTACATTCTCCTAAATAAGTATCAAGTTTAAATTTAAACTTGCAAATGGAGAGTAAATATTTGTATGTATTACTGTTGGCATTGACCATAGCACGTTGCTGTCTGTGTGAGTAAACTATGTGTTTATTGTAATGTTAGGTTATGCGCACTTACATGTGAATACAAGATTGATATCAAATTAAAGTTTTGTTTTACAATCGATTTAAACATTTTAACTCATTCCTAGGTAAACATTGTATAAACATTATGCATAGTTATATTAATTACCTTTTTTTAAAAGTACTGAATCGGGATACATTTTTTCCTCATCATTTTTACAAATAGTATAGAAAAATAGAAAATGTTCAAAGAATAGCAGCTTTTCATGTCATTAAAGTAAAAAAAAACCCATGTTCTTGGCTTTAATGAATGAGCATAAACATGTATTTGAAAACAAATTAAAGAGATAAATACATATAGTATTAGTAATTTACACATTTATATATATATATATATGCATTTGAAAATATAATTGTATATATATATATATATATATATATATATATATACAATTATATTTTCAAATGCATATTTTTTTTTACAAAACATGTATATCCCAGCACACACTTGTAGTTCGTGTTCTGATGGGTGCAAACACAAAAAAAGTGTAAAATTAGATGAAGATTGCAATGAATCTCACAAAAAAGATAACAGTTACAATAAAACAAACCACGGTATGCATAATTTTGTTTAAAACTACATTAACTGTCGACACTTTTTACTGTTTTCTTTTCATGTTAAATTTATGTAAACAATAATGCAACATCTATTTTCTGTGGACACTCAAAAGATTTGTGTAAGCAGATGATACATATAAATATATTTAAAAAACGAAATCAGAAATAAAAGACATTATAATTTTAGTATATTTTGCATTTATTTGTAAAAAAAAACTATATTCTAATATATATATATATATATATATATATATATATATATATATATTATATATATATATATATATATATATATATATATATATATATATATATATATATATATACATATATATATACATATATATATATATATATATATATATATATATATATATATATATATATATATATATATATATATATATATATATATATATATATATATATATATATATATATATATATATATATATATATATATATATATATCGTTTGGCGTCAAAACGGCCAATGACAAAACGGCCCCGTCAAAACGACCCCCACAAATCGGCCCCGACATAAGAGCCCCGTCAAATTGACCCCGTCAAAATGGCCTGCGACATATGGACCCCGTCATAAAGGCCCCCGATAAATAGACTCCCGTCATTTAGGCTCCCGACAAAAAGGCTCCCGTTATATACGCTCCCGACAAAAGGGCTCCAGTCAATAAGTTTCCTGACAAATACGCTCCCGTCATTTTGGCTCCCGACATATAACTCCCGTCATTTAGTTTCTCCACAAAACAGCCCCCGTCATTACGACTTCCGACAAATAGGCTAGCGTCATTTTGGCTCACAACAAAAAGGCTTCTGTCAATTTGGCTCCAGACAAAAGGAACACTGACAATACCGTTTCAGTAGAGAGTAAGTCTCCCGGCAAAGCGGCCTCATTGAATATGACACCTGCCAGTGGGACCCCTTCATCAATATTCTTTAGAGTTAGTTTATCCAACACTCTTAAGTTATACAACGTATGCATCTCTTGTTCGGCAGGCCTTATTTTTATATTAGTTTATCTATTATAAAATATTGTATGTTTTAATGTAAGGGTCATCTATATATGACTTCCATAATTGAGTCAGTTATAGGCTGTTCCAACTCAGTGTGTGGGGAGAAGGGTCCACGCTGTACCTTCCTACCTCCAGTATGCTTGTAGGTTATCAAAACAAAATGTCGTTATCCTGTAAACATCATGTGTATCTTGCATTTTCACTTCTGTGCTCGCTTTTATGCAACAAATCTTTACTGTTGTAAATTAAACATCAAAATTTTAGAATTGGTAGATTTTAGATGTTAAGGGCTTGATTTGTGTGTGAATTGATGTTGGTTCAGGTAAAACAATTTCATTCAGGCATTAAAAAGAGGTTAAAGTAGTAGTGTAGGTAGGACAAAATGGTTACTTTATGCCAATAGTGGTCACGCCATTCATTTGTCTGGGGCAAATATGTCGTGAGTCATTTAGTCGGTTTGCCAATATGTCGGGAGGCAATTTGTCGGGAGCCAATATGTCGGGAGACAATTTGTCGGGAGCCAATATGTCGGGAGCCCATTTGTCGGTAGCCAATATGTCATGAGCCCATTTGTCGGGAGCCCATTTGTTGTGAGCCCTTATGTCGGGAGCCAATATGTCGGGAGCCACTTTGTAGGGAGCCAGTATGTCCTGAGCCTATTTTTCGGGAGCCAATATGCCGAGAGTCTATTTGTCGGGAGCCTATTGTCGAGAGCTCATTTGTCAGGAGACTATATGTCTCAAGCCAATATAACGGGAGCCCATTTGTCGGGTGCCAATAAGTCGGGGCCCTTTTGACTTGGCTATTTTGACTGGGTCGTTTTGTCGGGGGTCGATTTAACGGGTCATATTATCGGGCCGTTTTGACGGGTCCGATTTGTCCCGGGCCGTTTTGACAGGGCACCATATATATATATATATATATATATATATATATATATATATATATATATATATATATATATATATATATATATATATAAATATATATATATATATATATATATATATATATATATATATATATATATATATATATATATATATATATATAAAACCCGTTAGTATCGAGTTCGAATCAGGGTTCAAGTCAGTAGACCGTCCCTGAGTCCACCCAACTCTAATGGGTACCTATCTCACGTTAGGGAAAGTAAAGGCGGTTGGGCATAGTGCTGACCACACTATCTCTTCATATGCCGAGGTCATAGAAACAAGCGAACTCTACTTCACTTGCCCCATAAACCGTCAGGTTTGAAAGGGAAACTTTTTTTTTTGCTTTGATATATATATATATATATATATATATATATATATATATATATATATATATATATATATATATATATATATATATATATATATATATATATATAAACGACACCAATTTTTATTAAAGAAAGCAAATTAGTTTTATTTTCTCATTTTTATTTCAGTTAAAACCTTTTTGCTATAAAGTTTTTTTTTTTATATTTGTTTTATTCTGGGTTATTTTGTAATCGCTTAATTGTGATTCTTCGACCCAGGAACGTTATTTCATTCATTTTTATTTCTGCATTTACCTTGTTTCGCTTTATTCTCACATAGTGTCATTTGTTTATTAATATTCTTTTCATTACCACTACATGATCTATCGTTTCATAAATTGTTATGTCATATGAAACACCTATCACACCATTTAGGCTATCAAGAACTACATAGAGTCGTTTCGCGCGGGCCATAAGGGACACACGATGCTCAACAATAGCTGTTAGAAGCTACTTTGTTAGACGACATCAATACACAGGCAGAACACAACATGTCCAGAGTTCACGAGGCATAACATATGTTTGGCCAACAGCTATAATCCAGATTAGCACGCCATCAGCAACAAGAACAGTGGAAGCAGTTGTTTTTAGATATGGTCCACACGATCTGATCCTAGGCAACATCAGAGGTGTCAAACAATTTCAAGTTGAGAATGACATGAACCATACAACACAAGTAAGAAGCGAGCAGACCAACACACAAAGTTCTATCGAACCGGTAAACAGAACGATGTACGATCTACAGAAAAGGAGTGATAATTTGGTGGTAGACATGAACACAGTTACTGAAGAGTTGTCTAAAAAAATCACAGAAATCGGCTCAGTTGTTCTCAGTTTGAGAAAACAGAATGATAAACTTATTGACAGATTGCTCAGATTGGAAAAAAAAGTCAACAATGAAAATGAAGAATATGTCCTAAACAACTCAATTGGTGAGACAGCTTACTACTATTCCTGGTCAGCACTTAATCAGATAATGTCAGAAGTACAAGAAACTACAGAGCCTAAAGAAATGACCTGCACACGAGTACAAGACAGACGACGGACCTGTTCAACCCTAACCTTAACCTAGCGCCCCATGTGCTTTACCCCATGACGGATAGAACTTGGACCACGCACACCCCCTTACGAACGGTTTTGAACAACAACTACACAAGGATTAATAAGTAAAGTAAATTCAAGTTATCGAACAGCTAAATGTATGGTATGAATCTAAGTCGTCGTAAATATCGACGTGAGGCAATTTTTCAATTCTGATGGTGCAGAAGGAAGTCGTTGTCATAACATGGTATAATGAGAGCTGCTCCTGCACTACAGATATGTGACACGCAATACAACACACATGTCTTTTCTTTGTGTGTAGTAGATCTCTTTCTATTTTAATGCGAGTCGTGTGTAGTTAATGATTTAGTAATGTAGTTGGTATTTTGTTGATAATTATAATAATGTAGTTACTATTATTATTATGTAGTGTGTCGTGGACAAATAACCAGCATATCAAAATTTGGTGGGTTTTTCTTTAAAAGAGGAAGGTTATTTGTTCGACGGGCACAAAAACGCTTAGCTGGCATATGTTTAAGACGACATGTCCGCTCATATTTTCTCAGAATCTGATGTCATCTTCGTGAATGCTACGCACTGATGCCCAGCTTAAATGCAGCGGTCAAACGACCAGTACATCATGAACGTGAACATATGAAACACATCGTCAAGGACACGTCCGCAGGATCACGACAAGTAAAACATCTAGAGGAACCAAATTAATGTGAGATGGGTCATCCTAACCAGATTACTGAAGCCTTACACATGGTCGCGGTCAATTTCCGACCAAGTCGTAACGGCAAGAAGGGTCACCATAACCAGCTAACAAAAGCCTTACGCACGGTCGCGGTCAATTTTCGATCAAGTCGTAACGGCAACTTCAGCTTATAAATATTTGTTTTCAGTCACAGTGTTGCCAAGTTTTGTGTTTATAAAGTTCAACGCAACATTTAGACGTCAAGTATAACAGGGAAAACTGTCTACACAGATGATAAACGTTTGTGGAACTGTCTATACTGAAGATAAAGATTCATTGAGTGACGTATATTTTGTAAATTTGTCTACACAGATGATAAACTTTTGTGGAACAGTCTTTACCGAAGATAAAGAATAAATTGACTGACGTTTATTTTGTAAATTTTTCAATACAGATGATAAAGTTCTCTACTGGCAGTTCAAGATGCGGCATGACATTGTTGTCGTTTGTTTTTTTGAAAATGTGAATGCTGGAATTGTTGCTATTGAAATGTTAATGTAATTCAGTCATTGATGACGCTATGACTATGTATTTATACGATGATTGACTAAGAAGACAGAAAAAAAAAACTAATAGTATTAGTTTTTTTAATTGTAGGGGGGGAGGAGATGTCATAGCGTAGATATAAAGAATTAGACGACTAGTAGAGGTTACAAAGGACGGTGCGAACTTGACTGTAGACGATTTGGTGCGAGAGTATTGTGCGCATGTTGAATACAATATTTGTGGCGCGAATGTGACGTGAGCATGACACGAAAATGTACCAATGACGTAGACCGCGGCAGTAACGTGAGTTGGGGGTTAGTAATTGTAGGAGACGGATGTATTCTTTGATATTGTGCAAATAAGTGTGTATTAATAAAGTTAGTGTTCTTTTCATAAACGAAGTGGTTGACGTTTGTTAATTAGTGTCTGCGGAACATAAGAGTGATTCCCGTCCTACTCACAAGTATAATAGTTGTCGTATGAATAGTAGCAGATCAGAATATAGAGAAGATATAATTATATAATATACTTGAAACCCCCCATCACAGACATGTTCTACTAATTGTACACTATTATTTTTTAGTACGTGTCTCTTTAATTTCGGCGTTTGTTTTTTCCTTTATTTTGACAAGCTTCCTACTCTTTTTCCTGGTATAGTAGTTTGAAGTACTCACAATTTTAGAAGTTAATTAGTCTCAAAACTATCAACCAGTACTCATCCGATCAGTAATGTATTTTAAATCGCTTCCACTATGTTACATTACTTAAACACATATCATTGAGTTAATCTTCGTATTTTATTCTGATGCACAAACATCATACACCAACGTCCTGACTTTGGCTCTATCTTTAGTTCACTAACGTACACATCCGCTACACATCACGGTAAACACACTGAATATTTAAGGGACGAAACTATTTTTTATACAAGGGACGTAACATTTACTAATAAGACATGACATAACACTTATTATTGCATTTTATGTATAAAATATTGGCCCAAGCACATTTAGGAAAAATAATTTGAGAAGTAAGAGCTAAGAGAAGTTAATGTAATTACTTTAAAAAAATTATAATTTCATCGAAATACCTTATAATATTAACAGAAAATATCACATACGAGATTGTATCTACAATGAAACAAAATAAGATTTTATTAATAAACAAGTTACATTTTCATTTTTAGTACAGTAATGTTTTAATATTTTGACAAATATTACTTGACAAGTGTATCTAACGTTTGTAAGTAATGGTTTTAATGTTCACAATACTATAATTAGTTTTAAAATTTTTCTCACAGTGTAGGCGTTCTTCTTTTTCTTCTTCGACGTTCTAAATTTTATTGTTGGTAGGCATTTCCTCGAACACAATTATGTATTACATATCAATTTGTTATGCGCCATATCGGTAGATGACACCGATTTCAGCATGCTTTACTTTTTGAATGTGTGTCTCAGCCAAGAATAATCTTCAAGGCAGCAGTTTGTTTTTATTTCTGTAGCCTTATTTGCCCGGGTTTTCGAACTCGAGACTTTTCAGTTTAGCCCGACCAGGACTCGTGATCGTTAATTAATTTACAAACAGATTTCCTTGGAAAACATCATTTGTGAGCGAATATGTAACAATTACTGCTAAAATACTTATATCAAAGCAGAAACAATTGTAAAAAGTTGTTATTATGTTTTGAATATGAGCCTTTGTTATTCAGGTGTTATTTTAAAATATGTTTACATTAAATGAGTTATAATCTTTTTGTTTAATCTTCTTGAATAGGCAGGCTTGATTTCCCAAAAAATAACAGTGCTAGAACAGTTTTAAGAAAAAGGAATACTACACTTGCAATGAGATGTTTCGAAAAACGTAATATATCTAGTATATCTTCTCTGAAGTTTGGTAATAAAACATTAATAAAAAATAAAACAATTTCTAAAAAGAAGCATGTATTTGAATCTCTGCAATGTAAACATGCTGGTGCTTACGTATGCGATACATCTTCAAAAGGAGAAAGCTACTCAAGCAGAATAAATGTGTTCGTTCAACGCTGTAAGTAACGCTCAGTTATCTTTCATAAAAAATGTTTAGTACTCAAATAAACAAGAAATAAAACGTATTTTAGAATTAGTAGTTTAATTTAAGAACTAAAATAAGTTCAACACATTCACAACTCGTTAAATAGTAATAACTTTAAGATTAATATAATAACTTTTAATATATATATATATATATATATATATATATATATATATATATATATATATATATATATATATATATATATATATATCTATATATATATATATCTATATATATATATATATCTATATATATATATATATATATATATATATATAAATATATATATATGTATATATATATATATATATATATATATGTATATATATATATATATATATATATATATATATATATATATATATATATATATATATATATATGCATTTTACTTTAAAATTATTGCATTACAAATAAAGGTACTGTTTTGTAAAATGTAATGCAATATAAACATTGATTTTTAATAGTAGTTTTAACTGCAAAAACTTAAATTCAGGTCCTCCTATACTGTGTCCAGACGAAAAATCACACAAGACACTGGAAGTCGAGTTATACAGCAACGTTTCGCTTACAGTCTGTCTTTGGGTTTTCCACAACGTTACCATAGCTCAGACAATGATTGTATCTAACAGAACTGATCGGGTTTTAAGACATCGAAACAGGTGTTCAACTAAATTTTGTCTTACTTTGAATGAAAACGAATTTCAAATGACAGCTAATATCACAATAAGAAATGTAACAGATGCAGACATGGGTGCGAATAGGCTAACTATTATAACAAAGTACCAATGTATCAAAAAGCAGAGAGTCATTTACTATACAATAACTCTTCAGAATAAAGGTAAATGTTATCTCTTTTTTCTAATTTTTAAATTAAACATTTAAGGCATTTCGTGCATACTGTCTAAGAAAAAGACCATTGTCATGTACTCTTAAACCTTTAGTCGTCATTTTTTCCTCTCCGTTTACCAATTTAGCACCCTTAGAACTGCGAATAGTGCTGTTACTGTGTACATTCAAACATTGTCAAATGTAAAACCTCAGTCTGATACATATTGAACATCGGCGGTATACAATTATTAATTTTGTAAAATATTTAGATTTGCAACATTGTTGTATCCCAATATAGAAATAAAATACCTATTATCTATCAATTACGCATATGTGTTATTATGTTTGTCTTACAATATCAGCTTTAAATTGTTTTTACTTTCTTAAAGAGGTATTTTTTTTTTGTTTTCAGCTACTACCAAAAAAGCCAATAACAATATAAGTGAAACGTCAACCGCTGATCCAAGCCAATCTACTATTTCGAATATAACAAAAATAACAATTGCAGCTGTAAACACAAACATCGTTACGTTTTCCATCATTTTTTTAATATCTCAGCTAATAATTGTTATTGCTTTTGGAATTGCATTACGTTTTGAAAAAGGTGACTTGAATAATGATAACTTCTTATTTAAACTTTTATTCCCTTAACCAAATTTAAACATGTAAAATAACTCAATATTGCATAAATCTTTGTATTTAACAAAGTATAATATAGGACTATTATTTATGTATCAACAGTGAATCACTACGTGCAACGATTAAGGTAAAATTTTAAAATCTAAACAAATGTTGAAAGTTATACCACATTAATAAGTTAGCTGTAAGTGGAACACATGCAATGTTTACTATTTATTTCTTCGTTTGTAATACATTAATTACTGTTTAAAAGTTTTCGTGTTTTATTACTAGTATATGATTAAGCAGTTTTGGAATGTAAATGCAAATAACCGTAAACATCAAATACAAAAGAGACAGCGAAGATCGTGTTTTTCATTCTTACAGGTTAGCTTTCGTGTTGATGATTGCACGTTTACAAAGCATTATAGTGGGTAATCAGCACGAAGGTGAGAAAAATATTAGCTAATACTTTATACATAAAATGATAACAAATTTATAATCAAATTACCACTTTTTAGAGACCCGTCAAATCTAAAGTATTTTCATTGTTTTAGAGTTATAGGTACACGCAAAAATATATGAATATGCGCATATATTAATTTATTTATATTTGTGTATAATGTATTGTTGTTAGTAGTATTCTGAGTGTGAGTTTACTTATATTGTTGTGAAACTATTATTGTCACATGTGCTTGTTTTAGAGAACAATTTCAATACTGAACCAGTACTCACCTCGGTTGACGCAAACAAAGGGAACTCACCTAATGCAAATAGTGAGGTGAATAATACTCAGTTATAACGATTGTAGTTTTATATGACTTGCGCATGAAATAATTCACATTAATTATTTTTTTATTGGCTTGTTAGTATTAATCAAAATTCATGTAGAAGTCAATTATGAATCTGTGAATTCGTAGTTGATAGTAAAAAGAAAGAACGTAATCTTAGAAAACCAATATGTATAATATCTAAGATAATACACTATCTTCCGTTTTGTATCAGAATAAGTTTATATCGATCTATGTTTTACTTCCTGAATTCTTCTAGTGTTTGTCCACAAATTGCTAGATATTTATTTTTTATGCTATATTTTTATTTGAGTTTAGTTACATCTTGAATGTTATGCTTAAATTTAACTGCTTTATCTTATTTTAACGTTCTTAAAATCATGCATACATACAGGTCAGTGATCGCTACATATCAGATGATGGACTTGTGTATTTACAACTGTCTCAAGTAGAACCAAGACCCAACGATAGAAGCCAGAAGTTGACAAAAAACATAAACAAAACGGTTGAAGACGTGGAATATGTTTCCCTGGATTACAAGAAAACTGGAAAATATCAAATGGCCGAGGAAAATGAGTCTGTTTATAACAATACGCTCTAAAGACATCACGTGTCTTCAGTCAGTTATAACTGCTGATTTTTATGCAATTTCTAATAAATTGCTATGACTGATCTTACGAGTCGGATACATAATTTATAATAATCGCATACATAAATTATCTATGTAAAAAATAAAATAGTACTGCACGTTGTTTTTAGAGTTTAACATGCAACTATCACATGCAACTATCTGGGAAAAATCGGTAAAGTGGTCTAAGCTGACCAGTTATATTTCCCAACAATAATCTCTGTAATTTATGTGAAAAATAGAAGATTATTTTCAGAAATATTTTACAGTACTTAGGCTCTGATGATCTGGTTAATTGTTTGCATGCATCTTGATAATTGAATTGGGTACATTTGAAATTTGTTAAGAATAAACCAATCGTGCTTTATTGCTTATAATTCATATTACGCATTTTTAACAGCCAATGCTTTTACAGTTAAAAAAAATTGTTTTATATTTTTATGTTTCTCTACATTCAATAGCTTTTAAAGTTTGTTTGATACATTTTCTAATATGCTATTCCAATAGTTGATTATATTAAATGTATAGATAAAAATCATAAGCTATTAGTTCCTTGATGGGTAACTACGTGAGGTTAGAGATATGAACTTTCAAATATTCACAACCCCATCTAATGCATTAATGTAGATCAAAAGTGAAACATTATGTCCTTTTTTATTGGACTATGACGTTTATTTGAATATAGTTATAAATCTATTTATTAGGTATTGAAATACACTTATTAAAATATAAAGCAATTGGTTAATACGAATGTAATTAACCGAAGAAAAACTTTAATTTATTTTACTTTAAGGTTTCAATGTTTGCACTCTTCTCAACTATAACATACTATGCCTGATATTAGTGTTAAAATGTTATATCTTATACCACGCTGTTTTAGTTTTTCTGTTTTGTTTGGTGTAAACTTTATTGATTGAATGTTTGTTGTATTAAAATTATTTCGAAGACAATTCTCACATATTACAAAAGTGTCAGTTTATGCTTTTCATTAAAATGTTACACTTAAAGTGATGTTTGAAGATAAAGCATAATGTAGCCAGCACACAAAGTCCCATAAATGTCTTAAACACATTAACCTACACCAGTGGCGTAGCGAGGTCGGGTGTCACCCGGTGCGGCACTTAATGGTGTCACCCTCCTAGAGGCATAGAGACCCTTCCCAGGGACAAACTTTCAAGTTTTCGATTTGCACCCCTCCCCTCAAACTTTCGATTTGCACCCCCCCCTCAAGTTTTCGATTTGCACCCCCCCTCAAACTTTCGATTTGCACCCCCCCTCCTCGAGTTTTTCTCTACATATTTTGCTATTTTTTGCCTTGGTGTCACCCCCCTAAATGGTGTCACCCGGTGCGGTCCGCACCCCCCGCCCCCCCCCTCGCTACGCCCCTGACCTACACAGCACTACAGGGTCCAGTTGCGTAAATGACGCCCTAACAAGAACTAAAATGAAGTATTACAAAACAATAAAACCAAATCCATTTTTTATATAATACACTCTAACGTTTTAGCATTTCCAAATTAAGAAGAGTTTATTTTTTTAAAAATCGAATTGAAACAGCACATCAAAAAATGTAAAAAGAGATAATTTAATTATTGATTGTTGATCTTATTAACCACAGACCAAAATTATAAAAATGCATTAATCAAAGAAATTAAACATTACATAACATAACAATGTCTAACCGCCCATCAGAGAAACCCAAAACAATTCATCACATGAGCTGTTACCAATATTCGCAACCAACATCTTAGATAATAAATCGATAAAAGTGATCATATCCTTTATCAAGCCAATGCACACGTTATATAGAATAATGTGTGTACACTTAAAACAAATAAAGTATCTTATAAATACCATGAGTATAATTTCAGTATCAATAATTAAATTGGCTTTAATTGTTTAGATTAATTTTATGTATATGGTAAACATGTCGAATTATGTAAAAATATGTGTCCATCTTTAAAAGGAAGAATTAAAAAAAAAAAAACAATTAAAAAAGTATTATTTTTATTCCTTGCTCTAAAATGGTATTCATAGTGTAAAACATAATACAATGGTTTGACAGTTTAAACATACTAATAACTGAAATAAATATGTTCATGCAGCTATATTTGTAATCTAAATAAATCTCTTTTTTATTTATCTCTATTTATTGAGCTCATATTCCCCTCTGTTTCAGTTTTATATATTTCCTGTTGCATTATTTTCAAGTTGCCAGGCATTTTATTTGTTTGCATTACATTGGTTTCAATATCTGCCCCATCCCATGTCTGGTATCCATACAACATTGCAACTGATTGGTCATCAAGGTCAACGGGATATATATAGCTTTCGTTGTCACTCCTAACATCGTTATCTGCTGACACTGTCTGATCCAACATTTTGATACAATCATTTCTTTGTGTAAAATCTGGGCTGTCAGTGTAAATAATGGGTTCTGATGGGATGACATACCCATCGTTGTCTGCGTTAGTGAAATCTCCATCAACACGTTTAATCGTGTGATGACCATCAGTGAATGAAGAATATGTGTTGTGTTCTAATTGGGAATAGCTTGCCATTGGCGTATCATAGATATTAATTAGTCGCCCGCTTTTACCTTCATCGATATCATTCGATGGCATGATTGGGTTTAAGGCTTCATTGTGTTCATCTATTTTATTATCTGAGTCTACTTTACAATGAGCTATTTCAGACATTTTGAATGCATTAAGTTCAAAAGATATGTTGGTTGTCCTCAGTAAGCTATTCACTGATTGATCGGATGGTGGATTATTGGTTTGATCAAAATTCGTTTCTTCTTGTAAATGCTCATCATTACCCACTTTAGTTTTAGGATATGCGATGTTATGTAAAGGGTTATCATTTTTGCTAATAGGTACAAGCGCTAATTCGATGTACTGACTTGGATATGGACGTGGAGGCAATGGAGGTGAGTTGGTTTGTTCGTCTGCAAGTTCGAGACATTGCATGGCGTTTATTTCAAGAATGTGCTCGATTCTGATGTGGCTGTGAGGTGTCTGATTCGCCTCTTGGTCGCCCGGTAAAGGTCTATTGTCGTCTAAATCTTCGATTGAGTCGTAATCCCCTTCATCTGTAGAAATTATAACGTATTTTATAAAATTCTGAATACAATAATCCAAAAATTAAACATTTACATACGTTTTTATTTTTGATGAATTTTTAAAAAAAATCGAAACTCTATGTTATAGCAATTTTAAACAAATTGTTGGTTAAACTTACTTTCATTTTTTGCGTCGACCAGCGTTTTGTTGTGTCTGAAAAGACAACTTTTGTACTTTAATTAATTTGAATATTTAGCACATACGCTTTTGTAGTTTAATGAATGACTACAGTTATGAATTAGCAGAAACAAGATGGTGTTATTTTAATAGATAGGCGTATCTTCCAATGAGGTATTTAAGGTTATGAATATATATATATATAATATACTTATAAACATACATTGAATACCGTAAATAGTATCGATATGTATATATCAAAGTTCTAAAATCGATATGTTTTAACAAAGCTTAAATTCACCCGTAAATTAACAAAGAAAAAAGTATCATAGACTGACGACAGTTGGAAATCTAAAAGTAGAAATGGAAACTATTTTTACTTCTGTTTGATGACTTAATTACAGAAGCTTTCAATTATATTAAAGCATTCTTGACAATTAAAACATATTAAAATTGGATTTGGTTGTATTTTTTGTATGTTTACTAATTGTTTTATCCGCTAGTTGTGTCACAATTTAGCGGGGAACGTTTAGAATGACGTTTAGGTTGTATTCAAATAACGGTTTGTTATTTGCTTAAAGTAAAGCATAACCGATTGTGACATTAATAATCTATTGTTTTGTTTATTTGCACAAACTTTGAGACAAAATAAAATACCCCTAACCTTCGATTTGAGAGATGGGCCCTCCTCGACACTGAAACAAATAAATTATTAGAGACAGTTTGCTTTTACATAAAGGTTTTTTATTCTAAAATACATTTCTAAACACAAAAAACAAAGTTGAGAGGAACAGAATAAAATATGTTTATTTCATTAAAATAATGTGAAAAAATGTAGAGTATAAAATATTGACTTTTTTACCAAAATGTAAATTATGTATTATCGGAAAACATTATTTATTTTTATTTTGTGAACACAAAAGGCATAATTTAATATACTAAGTGTTTACTTTATTTAAATAAAGTGATAAAATGTAGAGTTAAAAACACTGAATTTTTACCGTAATGTAAATTATGTATCATCTGAAAACATGATTACCTTTCCTTTTCTTTAGGCAAATGTAGCTTAACAAAAGAGCTGTACCTACAACACACGTTATCGAGACCGACAGACCAATGCCAAGCTTATACAAGTTTCCTGTTGAATCTTTCATTTAGGGTACACATGTTATTAATAATATCGTAAAATACTTGATTCAATTTACTTAATATATATATAAATATCCTTATGATAATCTATAATATAAGCGGGCAAGTAGTGTGTCAGTCCTTCCTTCCGTCATCGCTATAGATTTTGGAACCATAAAAGTAAACAATGCACCATGCAGTGCTTTTCAGTGCACCGCAGTGTCTAATTATAAGTAATAGAGTAGGGTTTGTTTATATAAGGAAATAGAGCTTTTTTATAATTTCCACTGTTTGTACAATTTTGCATAACGTAAAGAGAATATTAAATTCACGCACATTGCTAAAACATATTAAAAGGATCAATGTCAAATATCGTTTTCGTTAATATTCCTAGAAAAAGTGGATACATATTAACAAAATAATAACAGTAGGTTAGAAAAATCTAATTAAACTGTTTAGTACTTTTGCCAAGGGAGGTATTTTAAAAGTAAATTGAACTCGCGCTAAAAATGTGAATGCAAAATCTGCAAGACGGAATAATTGTTGGAATCATATAATTAGCAAAATTTGAATGTAAATTATGCAGACGTGTAAGAGTACATTATTGTTGGAATATTATAATTAGCATTGATTGATAAAAGGCTATATTTTATTTATTTTATTTACTGAATGTACTGTTTACTAATTATAATTTTTAATCAACTATTCTCCATTATTATATTACGTCATCACGTTCATTAGGTGCGCAATGGTTTTAGTCATGAAACTTTATTGTACATTTTAAAAAGTACTGAAAAAAATGCATGAATTTATAAAGTGCAATACGGTCGGTAAAACACGGATATTCTAAATACTGCCTTTAATTTATTTTATACACTGAACGTATTGTTTACTAATTATTATTCTATCTTTCAGTTTGCGGACAAGCTAGGGGTTTTATAGCAGAGGCGTAGCAAGGGGGGGGGGGGCATATGTCCCAGGGCGCCGACATTAGGGGGCGCCAATGTGGGTTGGAAAAAATTTGCGGGGGGGGGGGGGGGGGGGGGTCGTTTGTGTTGTGTTTAGTTTTGTTCTGTTCCCAACTTGGTACATTTAAAAAAGATTTACCGTGTGTTGTGGTTGTGGTTGTGTTGTGGTTGTGTTGTGGTTGTGTTGTGGTTGTGGTTGAGGTTGTGGTTGTGTTGTGGTTGTGTTTTGTTTGTTTTTTCTGTTCCAAAGTTGGTACATTTTAAAAAGATTTACCGTGGCGGAGCACGGGATGCAGCTAGTCTATAATATAAGCGGGCTGTGTCTGTCCTTCCTTCCTTCCTTCCGTCCGTCATCGCTATAGATTTTGGGACTATAAAAGTAAACATTCGCACCATGTTGTGCTTTTCAGTGCACCGCAGTGTCTTATTATAAGTAGTTGAGTAGGGTTTGTTTATATAGCGGCATAGAGCTATTTTATAAATGTCACGGTTTTTACTCTTTCGCATAACGTCAAGAAAATATTAAATACACGCAAACTGCTAAAACGTATTAAAAAGATTAAAGTCAAATATCATTTTCGTTTAGCCTATCAGAAAAAGTGGATACATTTTAATAACATAATAACAGTAGGGTAGAAAAATCGAATTAATTTAACTCTTTTCTAATTTTGACAAAGGAGGTAATTTAAAAATACATTAAACTCACGCTAATAAAAAATGTGAATGCAAATATACGATCGTCATAGAAGGAATTAGTGTTGCAATAATATAATTAGCAAAATGTGAATGCAAATTATTCGGATGTGTAAGAGGAAATTATAATTAGAAAATTATAATTAGCATGGATTGATAAAAGGCAATCTTTTATTTATTTTATTCACTGAATATAGGCCCTACTGTTTATTACTTATAATTTTTAATCAACTATTCAGCACTATTATAGACGCGTCATCACGTTCATTAGGTGCGCAATGGTTTTAGTTATGAAACTCTATTGTAAATTTTTAAAATTTAAAGTACTGGAAAAAAAATGCGTGAATGGATAAAGTGAAATATTTTATATATTATAGATACTGCCTATTATTTATACTGTTTTCTAATTATTATTCTATCTTTCGGGTTTTATAGGAGAGGTGTAGCGAGGGGGGGGGGGGCATATGTCCCCGGGTGCCGACCAAAGTGGGTTGGAAAAAATTTGCGAGGGGGGGGGTGGTGGAAATCAAAAGTTTTAGGGCGGGGGGGGGGGGGGGAAGGGGTGCAAATCGAAAGTTTGAGGGGGGTGCAAATCACCGGAAAGGGCGCGATTTGGCGCTACGGGCTAGACTGTGAGCAATATGCCTTTATGATTGCATTTAAATTGTGTTTATGTCATGAGTGTTGTGTTTGTTTTTTCGTTTTTTTTTTTTTTTTTTTTTTTTTTTTTTTTTGCGTTCGTTTGTTTTGTGTTTAGTTTTGTTCTGTTGGTACATTTAAAAAAGATTTACCGTGGCGGAGCACGGGATGCAGCTAGTATTCTATAAGCAGATAACCATAATTAAAAATAAAGTTTGCGTGCGAGGCTTCAAAATGAAGATGAATAATTTCACGGTAGAACGGGTTAAACATTTTTAATGGAATACAAATTATACATAAATTCCTCCATGTCAAATTCATGTAAAGTATTAAAATTACTGAATCTTTTAGGTATAGCCGAGAGTAAAACAAAAACTCATATAAAAAAAAAACCCACAATCAAATACTCTTGAAGTAAAATGTTCGCATATTTAGGCACAATTAATTGTAAAGGTCCGCGCAGCTCTTTGAAGTAGTACTTTTTAAGAAGCTTAACTCAACCCGATCATGCATCATATCACATCAGAGCATTTAATTTTCTACAAATATAGAAAATTATCAAGGAGCTGAACGCAACATTCAATTCATCAACTTTTGAAAACGTGTCTTATAGTTTAATATTTAATAAATAAAAAAATATACTTTACCTTTTAACTCAAAGTTCAAATTGTAATTGATAACTTTAAAACTATTTGTACTTTTTTTTATTGTGACTATTTTTAAAATGTTTTCACCTAAATCACCCTCCGTTACATTTGCTATTTTTACGTTTATTATAGACGGTATTTTATTTGTTATCTTATCAGCACAGCATCTTGATGTACAATCTGTAATGTCGCATTCAGCATTATTTAATAATAACTTGATCTCAGTGGGGGAGTAACGATCTAAAATCCAAACACAGATAGTAAATGAAACATCGCTATACAGCTTAACTTTCAATGTCTTCTTTAATGGTTCTTCTGGACACAGTACTGGATGGCCTAGATTAAAAAAAAACATTTCTATGATAACATCCAATGTTTAAGATACTCTTGTAATGAAAGTAAATAAATAAGTAATATACTAGTTCTTACATTACCGGTAAATTGTTAACATTATAATTTTTATATAATGACTTCAGACAAAAAGCACAAATTATTATAAAGATGTTACTATTAGAAAATTGAATTAGGAATTCTAGAAAGTGACATTTTAAAAAAATTTTATAGCGCGATTTAGCTTAGTAAACAAGTTAATACTTCTAGCGTTTGGTATTCAATACTATACCAGGTCAAAATACCAAATGACACAAACTATTACACATTACACAATTAGATATGCTATAATTTTGTTGAATAGTTTGCATTGAATAGAATGATTTTCTCTGCACCGAGTCAACGCAATATACACCGACACATCTGATATATACTTACAAGGTTTAACTACTAAATTCATTCTGCTAGAATGTTTTCCTCCACTGGAAAATTGTTCACAAGTATAAACGCCGACATGGTCACATTCAAGAGAACTTAATTTATAAGATAATAATTTGCCAGTTGTTTGGTTTAAAGCTTGTCCACCGGTGTATCGTAGAGTTAAACTTGTTCCATTTCCATCTCCATAACAACGCAATTTAAGTAAGTCACCGACTCTCCTAATGACTGTGTAGGTATTATTTTCTCCTTGTTTGAAGTCAACTGTTTATAACACAATTAAACAATCTTAATGATATCTACAATCAAATAGTGCTAATTATATAATACTTAGAATTATTGCTTTGTTACTACGTATCACTTATACAAGTCGTTTTACATTGTTAGAAAACTTTCTATACAGTGTATATAACAAGTAACACAGTATTTTATGATAATGTTTGAAAACTTACATAAAATAAATACCAAATTTCGCTTTTAAGCATACATATAATACACCTTATTTTGTGTTATAGACTAAATGAACAACTACGGTTGATCATTTCATAATTGACTGCATTTAACTTAACACGTCGCTTTTTGTCAAAAGTAATATAAACATACTTTACCTATGTTTTCTATGTCAATTGTGTAGCTGAAAAACGCAATCGTCCCCGTCATGAATTCAAAACTATTTTTACCGAAGTCTTTCTCCGTTACGTTTAATAATGTTATTTGTATTGTATCTTTTCTGTTATCTATGAATTGATTCGCAAAACAATTTGAATTTAAGTTGGTATTTTTAAAATAACATGGGTCATTGTTGACAAATATTTCGAAATCCAAATCGTAAAAAATATGTAGCAACCGAACACAGATTGTAAAAGAGATGTTGCTGTACAACTCAGCTTCCATTGTCTTGTTTGATGTTTCTCCTGGACATAGCATTGGAGGACCTAGATTATAAAACCATAAAATATATCTTATAATTACTAAATGTAAATGTCTGTTAATTCCATATTTTAATTTAAGTATGTTTTCGTGTTTGCTTATTAATCTTTGTATTGTATCATGAATGTGAACACGGGTGTTTGCAACTTATTACATGCTCTATTATATTTATGAACACAAGGGGTTTTATCCAAACAACATACACTTAAGTAATTCAATTATTTTATAAAATGCATTGTACTCACAGTCTTTTACTAGCAACTTTACTGTGCTTGAGTGTAGAGTTCCATTAGAATATTTATCACACATATAAAAGCCCATATGTTCACATTGTAGTTGTTCAAACAAAAAGGTAGTTAAGTTACTTGTTGATGTGTTTAATGTTTGTCCATCAACCTGCCTTATTGTAATATTTGTAAAATTATCATCTCCAAAACAAAGTAAACTTAAGCTGTGGCCTACACGTCTACTAACTGTGTGAGTACTGTTTTCTTTTAGCTCGAACTCCGCTGTCTCTAATAATGAAGAAAAGAAAATAGTTTAAAAAATTCGTTAGATTAACTCCGTTGAGTTATGGGTAAAGACAATTTTAAATATGAATTCATAAGATTAATACCTAATGATTGAATACGAATGTTGAAAAATAAAATAGAGTAATAATAACAAATGTAAGTAAATAAATCTTGTTAAGTTAAATATGCAGTGAATCTATACTGTTATAAAAGGCAAACACGTTAAAATGGAGATATATGTTAAACATGTTAAATACATTTTCCTACCTCATAATAGCTAGGAATTTGTCAAAATCGTAGTAATGAACGTTTACATTCAATTAAACATTTACTTGATATTCATTAATAATAAATAAAAACATTTAGATATATTTGCATTTTAGAGTTTCGATTAATGCTTTAATAAAAAAAGAAATAAAAGGTAGATAAAAATTGAGTTAATATAATACCAATATTACATAACTATGAAAAATTAATGTTTAAAAAAGTGTATTATTATTAATAGTATAACTTTAAAACAATGAACATTACCACATTCCTGCTCGTCTAAGTTACCCTTACAGTCCATTTTGCCGTCACATTGAAGTAAAATATTTATACAAATTTCGCTATTCAAAAGAGAAGAACCCGATCGATTTTACTAAATTAGTAGGTTGTGTTTATTATTAGTTTTACCACCGACGGATTTTACGCGTTACGGCCTAATGTTTAAACCATGTTGTTAAATTTTATTTGTTGAACCGCCATCCATTCAGTAAGTTAGGTTGCCATCTGAGGTCATAAGATGATTAGCACTAAGCCTTACCGCACCTACTTTCCCTAACGTGGGTTAGGAACCCATCTGAGAAGCACATGTTATTGCATATTATTTCACATAATAGGAAATAGGTTAAACCTAATAAATATGCACCTACTATAGACATTGTTTTAGAAGTTTATTTTTTATTTTAAACCGGTACACAGTAGACATAATTACCACATCCCAGTTCATCAGAGTTGTCTCCGCAGTCGTCTTCGCCATCACATCGGAAATCAGCGTCAACACACTCATCATTCAGACACTTGAACTCGTCTGACATGCAGTTATTACCTAAACACAAATAAGATATATAATGGATGTTGTAAAATTGATTTTTAAACATAATCCAGCAGGAGAAAGCGGAGTAGAACCTCGGCTGGACATTAAAAAAATAAAAAGTGGATGGATGGATCCAAAGTAAAACATTATTTCCAACATGAAAGTTCTTTTTCTTTTTCTTCGTTCTTAATTTTCGTATTGGAAGGAATCTCCTCCAACAAAATTAAGTATCCTCCGATTTCAGCCTGCTTTTCTTTTAGGATATGCTTCCAACCAAGAACAAACTACAAGGCAGCATTTGTTAGATTATGGAGTTTTCTCTCCTAGAAGAGTGGCTGTCCCCAGCTAATGAGCCTCATCTGCCCGATGGTTCGAACTCGAGACTTTTCGGTTTAGCAACCATGAGCTTTGCCGACCGTTGAATTGGCTAGTAAAGTAGATGTCGACAGTGTTAGTGACTTAGGTACCCATCACAACTAGGTGAACTCTGGGTCGTCTGTATGACTCATATGCTGGATCCATAATTACCATCTAACATACGCATGCGCGTTGAGTAAATAGATAAAAATAAAGACGTAGGCTGATACAGTTCGTAGAATGTTAAAAAAATTTGATATGAATAGTGAATGTGTACTGAAAGCAAAATGTAGATAAGATAAAACAATAGATGTATGTATACGTGTAATGCTAACACTAATTACGGACAAGAGATAATTACCGCATGCAAGCTCATCGGAGTTGTCTCCACAGTCGTCGTAATCGTCACATTGAACATCCTTGTCCACACAATTTCCATTTGTACATTGAGCCTCCCATGTGGCACAGTTTATGGCTAAACAATAAGCACAAATTCAAATTGGTAGTTTATTAGGTTAATTGAGAATTTAGACTTAAATTACATATTGGCCATGATTCGTGAGACTAGCGTTGAAATCAAAACAATGGAATTAGAGATGTTCCTTTCGTGGTTTTTTTATATCAAAATGCTTAATTACACTTAGAATACATCGATACATTTGTATGGCCCTCGACAAGACCCTATAAACCACATATACATGCATTCAGTTCGATTTAAAAATCACGTTGTAAGACATCTGAAAAGTCAATAGCGTTGAAATATTTATATCTAAATTAGGTCATACACACGCATGGAAAATTAGTTGCCTAAAAATACAGATGAATAAATTATTTTACATCGCAGATTTATTTATGTAAATATTGATGGGCAAATAAAACATTATTAAATTTATTTGCTTTCAGTACTTACAGCTACAGCAACTTATAAAAGTCGACACCATCAGTATTATCAACACATACATAGCCCCTTTGTTGACGAAATGGAAGTTTAAATTTTTACTTGGCGCTCTGAACTCTCAAACTCAGTAATAGGTAGTTGAATGTTGCCTACTTAAAGAGACTAGCTAACTTATGAGCAGTCCAAGCACTTAATAAAATTAATCACGTTTTCCGCAATCGCTTTGTTGGTGAATTCAGACACTGAAAATGTTATATAAATTATTCATTTCTCAAGTTCAAAGTTGCGTCGTTGTTTCTAAACTGGTGCGTCATACCACTTCAAGTATTGTGGGGGAAAATAATGTAGCCTTTATCCCATGTCGTGGTATACCAGACTTATTTAATGTACAAGGTTGAAAATATATACTAGTATATATGTGTATGTTAATAGTCAGTAGACACATGTCGGGGTTAAAGGTCACGTCTAACTGAATCTTCTGTGTACAAGCAATGAAAGCTATGTATACAGACGATAGTTAATGCTCTATGATGAGTCGGCCTTAGTGAATGTAATTGTAAATTTTCAAACATAATACACCCTCTACGAGGTGATTCGGTATCGAGTGGATCCCGTCTGCTCTAACTTTTGTAGGACCTTATTCTGTGTCTGTGTCTGTGTCTACACTTGACTTCGGAATAAATCACTTTATCAATAGTGCTATTCCTGTATACATTTGATTGGTGACAACAGAATTGGAGAAGATATTTTTATGTTTTCATGTGTCATTTTGTTGATTTATTAAATCCCTGTGTTAGATACATCGTAGCTAGTAATTTATGTCAATTTATGACGTAACTTATGTAAGATTTTGGGGTTAAGTGAGGCTTCATAATTTTTGTAAAAGAAACATTTTTATAAAAAAGTTGCAAGTACTGGAAATATGCGCGCTTCTTTATTTACCATGATACCTGACTGCACTAAACATAACATTACATTGCTCTATCGCAGTGGCGTAGCGAGGGGGGGGGGGGGTCGGGGGGATAACTCCACTTAAATAAGTGATTAATTCGAGTGTTAAAAAGTCTTTTAAGAGCAAATTTGACAAATGCCGATGAGGGTGGAGGAGGGGGGGGGTGCAAATAGAAAGTTTGAGGGGGGTGCAAATCGAAATTTTGAATGGGGGGTGGTGCAAATCGAAAGTTGAAAGTTTGTTATTGGGCTACGCCTCTGGGGGTGTCACCATTATGTGCCGCACCGGGTGACACCCGACCTCGCTACGCCACTGGTCTATCGTTTACCATTTTTTGCATTATGCTTTGTTTTCAGCGAATTATAGAGAACTTTAGTAAAGATAGATCTGAAAACTATGTAGTTAATTAATATAAAATAATAAAATTATCTATCTAATAATAGCCAAAAATATTATTTGCAAATATATACATTTTAAGTAATATTATTAATGATAAACTTCTATTGGGTAGAAACTATTATCAAAGGATAAAATCAATAATTTTTGTTTCGTTATACTAATATACCACATAACTCTTTTGAAAGGAAAAATAACATCTCGCATCCGGACGGAAAAAAATATATTTTAAAAGTTTAATTACCTTAGAATGTTAGATTATATTACACAATTATAATATTCAAAATGATAAAATTGCAATAAATTTTCCTTAGTAGCCTTTAATTTGTTAAACATACAATTGGCCATTTTTTTTTATACTACTAGTAACATTACATTTTACAATTGTACTTTGATGAATAGTGATAGAGAGTGAATTCTTGAGTAGTTCAAAGTTTCCTTGCTCAAGTGTATGGGAAGTAAAACTTAACTAACTTGTCAACTTCAACACACAGTTAGAGTCGTAGTGTTATACTTATGATTAGTGCTACGGTGCTTTTGTTTTAAACTACATTTTTTACATATATACTTTATATTACTTCCTTGTTATTAGTACACTTTTTATTTTCTGTTTTACAGAGTTTAGAGAAAGTATTGTAATTGTGCAAAAATTGAAATGAACTCGATTATTTGAGTACCATTATAGTTAGGTTAAAGAAATTTCAATAATAAGTATTATATCTAATTTGTAGTTCTGTATACATTTTCAGCGATTTGGAACTTATTCTACTTCAGTTTTTCAAAAGCCTAAAACTAAGTTTTAGTTAGTTTCTGTTAGATAGACTGAAATTCACATATGTACAAGAACTAACTCTCTATTTTTGTCATAATGGAGAGACTTATGGAGCCTAACTGTATACTACTGCCGAGGCGACTGGACGACACCCTTATTGATTATAGTAGCCCTCCGTATCCCTAGGGCATGGCGCTCAATAAAACAAGTGTATTCGCCGTAGTGCTCACGGGGGGAGCCCGGGCCGCCGGCTGATGCACCTGTGCAGTTCGACGGTTGAATTAAGCAGTCACACTGACCCCTTGCGCAGGACACACAATTAACTGACCCCAGGCACTTAGAAAGCCGATGGGAAACTTTGGGTGGCAAACCGAACCACCTTACTGCCGAACGAAATAGAAAAAAAAATTAATGGCAGAAAACTTTGCAGGAGTCCGAGTTTTTTTCTGGCTTCTTTTCGAGGGGGAGGCACTGCTCCTCGTGTGTGGGGTTGTGGTAGGAAATTTCACGATCAGTAGATGTTTGTCTGAATTATTCTAAACGACTTTCCAATGTTTCGTGGCGATTAGATCACTTTGGTATTAATGCATTAAGGTCAAGGAGATAGACAAACAAAACTCTTTAAGTAGCGCATATTGATTAGAGATAAATTAGCTCAACAAACACATGGTGATTAAGGTTAAAACTAGACAAACATTTACACATTTTCTACTCAGCTTGTTGTGACAACACTGTTCACGACTGTTTCAAAAAAAAAAGGCTCAGTTGTAATCATTGATGGATGGAATTTCGGTGAGGACAGAGAGTTGAGAGTGGAGGGGGTGCAGGTTTGTGGCGGTGGGGTAGAGAGTTGAGAGGGGAGGGTGGAGGGGGTGAATGTTTGTGGCGGTGGAGTAGAGAAATTTTAGCGATGCGTATAAAGAGTGAAATGAGGTCCCTATTTGCCTTGGGCCCTATGCCTTACTTTCAAAGAAAATATTTGTTTATCTCTATTTGACTACAAAAATAATTATTAAAATAAATAATATTTAATCTTTTTCGATGTCTAAATGTAAAAAGTAATTGAAACAATATCCAATTTTAAATTAATTTTTTTATTAAAAGGAAGTGCTCATTTTTGTTATCAATTTTTAATCAATCGTTTCTGGATAAAAGCGGAGCCAGAAAACGTGTTTATAAACACAAAAATTAAGTTTTTGGTCCGGGGGAAGTAACTGTAGTATTACTACAAAAAAATATATACTATAAAAATAGTATAAACATAGTTTATGGTCTACGGTAAATAACTGCAAAAATACTATTTTACAAGAAAATATATTTGGTTATCCGTCTTTAAATGTAATAAAAATTACAATATAAATAACGAGCCAGCCCGCGGCATAACATACGCCGCTATTTAGTTGTTTCTAATTTTCAATAATTCATAATTTGTGAATTCGACAGTACCAACGCTGACACTGAAAATATTTCTTTAAAACACTATAAGTAGCTCGTTAAGGACCATAACCCCCCCTTCCTTCCCTCCCCCCCCCCCTCCCCCCCCCCCCTACGTTTAAAATCGTTGGCTCTGCTTGTAAACATTTAGAGTGA
This sequence comes from Physella acuta, assembly GCF_028476545.2. Classification (NCBI taxonomy): domain Eukaryota; kingdom Metazoa; phylum Mollusca; class Gastropoda; family Physidae; genus Physella; species Physella acuta. The sequence continues at coordinate 394,278 of NW_026732559.1, forward strand.
ACACAGCTCACTAAAACCATGTAGGGGTGGGGAGGTAGGGAGAGCGTTTGCAGCTTGTTTTCTAACGGCTCGAAGAAGAGAATTATATATATAGATTATTTATTTATTTTTTTGTGTCTAAATGTTAAAAAATAATAGAAGCGCTATCCAATTTTTGAATTATTATTATTTAAAGGAAGAGCTCATTGCAATACTACAAAAAAAAAAAAAAAAAAAAAAAAAAAAAAAAAAAAAAAAAATTGCGATATCTAATTTTTGAAATTATTTTTATTCAAAGGCAATGCTCATTGCAGTATAGACTGGAAAAGTCTATGTAATCATACTAAATTTTTTTAAAATTATGTTTAAAAATATGGCAAGCGATAAAATTATAGCTACACATTTAAAAATCAAAGTCGATAAGGAACCATCGATTACACTCCTTTTCAGATTTTTGTTTTGAACATAAGCCGTTGAAAATGATTTTGAATTATTGTATAAATTTAAATATTTAATAAAACCGCTCTCGACCCCACCTTGAACTGAACTGAAGTGGCCAGGGAGAGTGAAACGATAAATGTCAAAACATTTATTGTCCATGATAAATACGAACAAGGTGATCCAAGAAAACAAAATGGCGAACAAGGGAATATTTTCAGTTCGATTCAGGCTTTTAAAATTCGTTTGTATCTCTTTTCATTATAATTGGCTTATTTTTTTATGACTGTTATGCTCAGATTACTTATATCTAACATTATTCTTATTAATTGTTACCAATGTTTTTGTAGAATGTTTTTAACGCACGTTTCATTGTTTTTTTAGGCCTGTGGCCTGTGACTACTCACTCTGTGAGTGCTCTAAGCAGTAAGCTAGAGCTAGATCTATAAGTTTCTAGATCTAGATCTAGATTATCTAGACTAGATAGATTTATATCGAGAATCTAGATTCTAGTACTAGATTCTAGGAGGAGTACTGTAGAGATCTATTCTAGATCTAGAATTCTATTATCTAGAATGTCTAGATCTAGATCTAGTTAGTAGTTACTAGATTCTACTTCTAGTAGATCTAGCTAATCTAGATCTAGATCTAGATTTAGATCTTGATCTAGATCTAAGTCTAGTCTAGAATCTAGTCTAGCTAGATTTTAGATCTAGTATACTAGATCTATACTGTCTATATACTATATACTTCTATACTATAATATATAGTATTATATAGACATCTAGAATCTAGAGCTAGCTAGTCTAGTAGTAGATCTAGGATGTTACGGCTTTTTAATATGTTTAATTATTTATTAAATATAAAAATACTAGATCTAGATCTATTCTAATTTATATACTTAATACTCACTAATACCAATACTAATACTATACTAACTAGATCTATACTATAGATCTTATAGTTAGTTAAGTAACTTTATATTGTACGTCAGTAGATCTATTAAGTCACTTAAGTGTATTAAGTATAAGTCAAGTAGAGTAGAGATCTACTCTAGTCTAGATTAGATCTAGAAATTATATATTTTATAAAAATCTATACTAAATAATTCAAGTATTTTAAGTTAATAGTAATAATAGATAAGTTAAATAAATTAGGCCCATAGTTTATATTATAAATGTGTAGCTGTTATAGACTAGTTTTAGAGACTAGTTATATAGTAAATAGTTAATCTTAGTCCTTGGTAATTAGTAGGGCACTACACATACACCTAGTCTAATAAATGATTAGTCTAATTAGTTAAAGCCTACTTGTTAAAACATATTTACTATAGTAGTAGTATTAGTAAGTATAGTTACTCTATACAGTTACTAGGTATATTATAATACACACAACCTCATAATTGCAAAATCATGACATTAGTGAATCAATTATTTAGTAGGCCAATAATTTCTATATTTATTTAATTTTAATAATTAAGTTAATACTTACTAAATTACTAGATCTGTACAAAATACATTTTATTTAAGATAATTTAGGCTATGGTACAGACGACAGTCCTAATACTTCAATTATATTGTTATTATGATTAGGGCCTAGTTAAAGGTAATTACTAATTAGACTTATGATGACTTATGTTAGTCTAACTAATAAATTCATATTTAATAACAGTAGGTCTATAGGCTTAAAATAGTTTTTAAAAAAAAATAAAGTATGCTTAATTTTTACAGTTGTCATATTACTTTTAGTTTCAGTAGGCCTATCTAGACTGTAGATTTACATGTAGTAGCTTTGTAGTAGTAGTCTAGTAGGCCTGTGATAGGGTAGGTATTTAGTATTAGTATGTAAGTTAAACAAAGTTAACTAGGCTTAATAAGGCTACAATTTTAAACTGTAAAAATTACATGTAGCCTAAATAAAAGGTTACAGACTAGTACATTAAATAATATCCAAAATTTAAGTTTAATCTAGATTAGTAGTCTAACAGTAATTTTAGGCCTCTAATAATAATAGTAAAAATTACTGAATAGAAGAGTAGGCTTACTAGTAAATAGCTGTCTTATTTTAGTTCTACTTAATTAACTTAATATATGACTTAGTCTACTCTTAGTTTTATGTAGTGATCTTTAGAACTTAAAATGCAGAATAGTTGATAAAGCCAAAAGGTGTCACTAGTCATAGATGGATTAACTTACTAATCAAATTAATATAATTATCCTAATATTTATTTTAGTATGTGCATGAATTAATGATAGTTATAGTAGCCTAGTTTGAATATCAATTTTCAACTAATTCCTGAGGTGGCTAAACATAAGTAGTATATCTTTATTGATACCTTTTTCTTTTTTTTTAAATGATATATACATGACTTTTGGACTCTTTTGAAGGCCTATTGTATTTAATGACAAACTCCTTACATTAAAATATTAAAAGTAAACTATTAGACCTATATTTTTAATAAATGGTAATGGTTAGATAGCCCATACAATCCAATACATAAATACACATCATTGCTTTATGACCTTTATAAGACGGACAAATATTTTTATTTATAACATTAAGAGTTGAAAGTATGTAAACATAATGAGTTTAATATAACAGTTTATGAAATTTATTTATGTTTTTTTAGATACTGTGGATTATACAACTGCATACAGAGAAGACAATAGTCAAGATGAAGCTCAATTTAAAAACTGATCCAAGGATACATGTTGGACCCAAGAAAACTTGTTCATATTGAACAACTATTTTTTTATTATGTTAGTTCTTAATGAATATGGTAATTAAAAAAAGAAAATCATAAACTTTGTTATGTTTATTATTTTTTTTCAGCACTGGTTGTGTGTGCTGGTGTAAGCGGAAACTAATTATTGCTACCTTAATTCAACAAATAACTTAAACTGGCAAACCATAAATAGTTTTTAAGAATATGGGGCTGAAGTAGATTTCACCTAGTTTTGTTGCCTCTCCATATTAATAAATTTTATGGTCAGCAAAATGTCAAACAGCTTTTACTAAGTTTTACTGTCTATAACCAGTCAGGTACCAGTTAAGGTTAAAGCTGCTTTGAATTTGAATCAGAGAAAACCTAAAGGATTAAAATTTCAACTCAAGAACTTTTGCTTTAGCAAATGTGTTCACAAATATGTAGTCCCACTCTAAGCCTTACATTTGCATATATATATCATAGATATAAAACTTAATGATAAGGGAAGAATCAAGAATATGGGTTTTTGTCAATTCTAGCCATACCAGCATATAAATGTAGACCAGGCTTAGTGAAGCATGGCTGATAACTAACCATCAACCACAAATACACCAAACTATAATCACTGCCTGTTTCCTGGTAATGTGTTGTTATTGGCCGTGCAAGTTTATGAACATGTTATATATTACAAAAGAAAAAGACTTGCTGATCAGATGCATTCCAGATATTTGAGGAAAAGATGTTTTCTATAAGGATAGGCAGCTATAGCAAATGAGCTTAGGGGAAATGTTAAGATAAACTATTTAATAATTGTAATGACAGAGATACCATCACAGCAACAAATGTAATTGGGTTTGTATGACTAATTAATGAATATCCTATAAATAATAGCAAAATGCTGTAGTGGTCGTCCATCAGACTTTGAGGTGGTGGGGGTGATTTGGACCTTTGTGTCAAGGGTGGGAGGGGGTTCAGAAAGTAAGATGACACTTTTCAATGTTCAACAAACACTCATGTTAAGAAACTGAATCTAAGCCTTTATTTGCATTATTAAAAGTTGGTTTATAAATTGTTATAAAACAATTAATCAATAGGCCTACATTGACCGTTGGAAAATCCCATAGGTCTAAATATTTTATGAAAATCGGTGCAATAGCGGGGGGGAGGGGGCTTAGGTTTACTTTTTTGGGGAAGGGGGGGGGGTGTCTGGCATCGTTGTGACATCGTTAATAGATGACCCCATAGTCAGAGGTCGATCTAGATTGATTAGGCCTATATTAAACTGCTGATATTAATTACGCTTTACTTATTATTACAATGGAATATAGCCTAGTAGTTTATTTATATTAAATAATATAACATCCCCTTTCACCACAACACCCTGACTATACAAATCCAAATTAAAATGTTTTGTAAATTACTATTATATTATTAGTAATTTTGTGTTTAAATATTTTTATCTTTAGTAAAACCGGAAGTGACTTTGTACTTAATTCACAAACATTTTAAAATATTCAATTTTGGTTCAAAAATATGCTTTCTGGCAACACAAAGTGGAACCACTTTTGGAACCACTTTTCCAAAACATGGTTATTTCTCTTTGACATTAAAAAAATAGCATAAACGAAACATGGTTTGTGGTCTAAGGGATATAACTGCAATAATACTATTTTAAAGGAAAATATATTTGGTTATCTCTCTTCGACTGTAAAAAAATTTGAAAATAAATAATATTTCAATTACTTTTTTCACTGTCTAAATGTTAAAAAATAAGAGAAGCGCTATCCAATTTTTAAATTATTATTATTTAAAGAAAGAGCTCATTGCAGTATTACAAATAAAAAAAATTAAATAAAAAAATAGCATAAACATGGTTTGTGGTCTAAGGGATATAACTGCAATAATACTATTTTAAAGGAAAATATATTTGGTTATCTCTCTTTGACTGTAAAAAAATTGAAAATAAATAATATTTCAATTACTTTTTTTACTGTCTAAATGTTGAAGAATAAGAGAAGCGATATCCATTTTTTTTAATTAATATTATTTAAAGGAAGAGCTCATTGCCGTATTACTACAAAAAATAAAATATACATGGTTATTTCTCTTTGACAAAAAAAAAATAAAATAAAAAATAGCATAAACTAAATATGGTTTGTGGTCTAAGGGATATAAGTGCAATAATACTATTTTTAAAAATATATATATTTCGTTATCTCTCTTTGACTGTAAAAAAAAAATAAAAATAAATAATATCTCAATTACTTTTTTCACTGTCTAAATGTTAAAAAATAAGAGAAGCGATATCCAACTACTAAATTCTTTTGATTTAAAGGAAGTGCTCCTTGCAGTAGTACTGCAAAAAAAAAAAAATAGCATAAACATGGTTTGTGGTCTAAGGGATATAACTGCAATAATACAATTTTAAAAGAAAATATATTTGGTTTTCTCTCTTTGACTGTAAAAAAATTGAAAATAAATAATATTTCAATTACTTTTTTCACTGTCTAAATGTTAAAAAATAAGAGAAGCGATATCAAATTTTTAAATTAATATTATTTAAAGGAGGAGCTCATTGCCGTATTACTACAAAAAAAATATACATGGTTATTTCTCTTTAACAATAAAAAAAAATAATAGCATATACTAAACATGGTTTGTGGTCTAACGGATATAACTGCAATAATACTATTTTAAAAGAAAATAAATTTGATTATCTTTCTTTGACTGTAAAAAAATTAAAAATAAATAATATTTCAATTACTTTTTTCATTGTTTAAATGTTAAAAATTAAGAATAGCGATATCTAATTTTTGAAATTATTTTTATTCAAAGGCAATGCTCATTGCAGTATTACTACAAAAAATAAAATAAACATGGTTATTTCTCTTTGACATTAAAAAAATAGCATAAACGAAACATGGTTTGTGGCCTAAGGGATATAACTGCAATAATAATATTTTAAAAGAAAATATATTTGGTTATCTCTCTTTGACTGTAAAAAAAAAAATTAAAAAAATAATATTTTATTTATTTTTTTCATAGTCTAAAAAATAATAAAAGCGATAACAAATTTTTAAATTCTTTTTATTTAAAGGAAGTGCTCATTGCAGTATTGCTACAAAAAATAAAATATACATTTCTATTTGACAATAAAATAAATTTAAAAAAATAGCATTAACATAGTATATGGTCTAAGGATATGACTGCAATAATACTATTTTTCTTAAAGAAAATATATTTGGTTACCTCTCTTTGACTAAAAAAAATTAAAAATAAATAATATTTCATTTATTGTCTAAACTAAATGTTTAAAAATAATAGAAGCAATATCTAATTTTTAAATTATTTTTATTTAAAGGAAGTGCTAATTTTTGTCTAATTTTTTGTCTTAAAAAAACGCATCTGAATTTATAAAGTACTAATAATAATCTGCAATATTATGCACATTTTATTTCGCGTTCACTTGGTGCGCAATTATTTTTTTCCTACGAGATTTTATTCTTTAAATATGTGTATATCCCGAGTTTCCATCTCCCGTTGTTTCTATAAGTAGCCGACAACCTGCAATTTGTATTAAAGGGAAGCGATCGCAACAGTACTACCAAAAAAGTATGTTGTTCATACGTTATACAGTATATATCTCTGACAGTGTGTCTGTGTTTGTCTTCTGTGCAATGCACGGTGATAATCCATCTAATAAAACTAAAGTTAAATAAAACTAAGTATACTAGTATAAAGTGTGGCATAAATATTTGCTAATATAAATGTAGAGAAGTAGGAGTGTGTCAATAATATTTCCAGCACTAACTGACTTTTTTTGCTGTGGGTATTCAGACCAAAGTACGTATGTGTGTGTTTGTGTGTATGTGTGTGTGTTCATACTTTGTATCCTGTGTTGTAAGTGTGGGGAATACATTTGTTTCTGTCTCTGTCGCTTTAACCTTTAAGAGTCGAAAGATAAGCGGATAGTTCAACTTGTTGACCTTTTAGCATGCTGTAAATTTGCATGGTTTAAGATAACACGTTGTTAAAACCAAAGTCATTTATTAAACGTATAGCAGGATCAGCGTTTTACAGGCGACTTGTAATGTAAGTAAAACTTTAAATGTTTTAATGATTTCTAACTTAAATGTTTAAATGGGATGCAATTTAGATTTTCTAACTAGGCAATAAATTTATTATCTCGAGCTTTCATTGTTTTAATTTGATGATTTGAGATAAGAATTACTTTAAAACTATAACGCACTATAAAAGGAAAATCTACCATCATCAATGGGGGGGGGGGGAAGAGAGGGTTACTTTAAATTAACGGGTTGGGTGGGGAATGCGGTTTTATGTACTTTGAGTGGGGAAGGCGGGGAGAATGCCGATTCCTGAAAGAAATTAAATACTGTTTTATATCCTACTAGAATTACCTTTTTTGTTTGTTTTTTTGGCTCCAGATCAAATATAAAAGTTGATTTTTCCTCATATTTTTTCTCATCTCGTGTTTATTGGTTGCACCTGTTATGTAACATGTTATATTGGGTATAATGTGATGTGGTTAATGTCATATAACACCTTCTTGCAATAGTTTGTAATTTTTAATATAAATGGATATCAAAAAAGCAAGATGTCTTTACACAAAAATTAACATGTAGCAAATTAACGTTCTTTACATTGATGTAATATAATATAGCACAATAACAGTATTGCTTACATAGTATTTGCTGCCAATGTAATCTTTATTTTTAGTTGTAAGCTAAATTCTTATTTCGAACTTGGCGGTCCTTGAGGCAACCTCGGCTGTAACCTCGGCTAATAAACCGCTATAGCTTCACTAAAAACTTTTGTGAGAGAGACGTCATGCTTAAATTTCTGGGGAAGTGGATGGGTCGCACACTTATTAAATTATACATATTGCCTTCTTGAATTACATATTTTCTTCACAAATTGCAAGTTTAAGTTAGCACGAAGAAGGCAGTGGACCTGCTTCGTAAACTCCCCATCTGCCCCCTGGGCTCGAGAGCATTGTCAATGGATGACTTTTACAAGCATTTTTTTTTTGTTCTTTTAGCTCTGTTGAAGGCCGGTATGTGAGACCGAGAGAGTAAAGTGCGAATTACGATGAGGGGGGGGGGGGGGGGGGGGGGGGTGGCGGGGGTGAATGATTGCTTTCTCTCTGGCTGTCGTCTGGAACATTGCCCCAGCACCAACTCCCCCCCCCCCCCCTCACCCTCACCATTACATCCCTCACTGACATTAACACGCACCATGTAATGGCCGACATTTTCTAACGATAAATCGCACACGATAAATTACATCTGTAAACATTAGCCGCTGGAATGTCATTGTTGTTGTAATGACTGCAAGTTTGGATGATGTTTCAGCTGCGAGAGAGATAGAGGGTAAATTATAGCGCTGGGATATTTTAATAGTTCTTATGTTGAATATTAATTCTTAGCAATCGTAATAACGTTGATTATAATGTATATTAATAATTTCTTTTTTCTTTAAACAGATTTATCAATCAGTATCAGTGGAATAAAGCCTGAAATGTCTTTTATTGTGGCGGTGAGTTTAGCACTAGCTATATTACCGCCAACAGAAGGGAGAACCAAAGTCCTGCTAGTGTCTATGGACGGGTTCCGTCACGATTATTTGAACAAAACAGAGACTCCCAACTTTGACAGCTTGAGGTCTGGTGGTGTTAGCATGGTGTACATGGACAACAGTTTCGTCACAAACACGTTTCCTTGTCACTACACCATGGCTACGGGTAAGTCTGTAGTTGTTTATGTTTCTATTCGTAGCTTGTGAAACATAACCAGTTCTTATCTGGCATTAATTAATTATTAAGGCATAAATAGTACTCAGTAAGGAAAGATTACAGGCTAAATAGTATAGGCTATACACACACACACACACACACATATATATATATATATATATATATATATATATATATATATATATATATATATATATATATATATATATGTTTGTGTGTTTGTGTGTTTTTGTTCAGGTGTGGGTGGCTCTAACTTAATATATGCTAATATAATGCACAAACATCTACACCGAAGCTATACAGTTGTAACTACCTTTTTCCAGTTTAATCACCTTGCCCACTAAGTCACATCACATTTGAAGTGGTTTATGAACTATTTCTTGTTAACTAGTTACCATAATATTAAGACAGATGAAAATTACAGTTGTAGCCTATCCTACATGCTCAGCATTCCGTTGTCCAGATATATGACGAAATTTCCAAAGTTTCTTCCATCTACCTCATAATAATTACTTACTGTATTACTTTTTATTTCCAACTACACTACAACACTTTATTAAATAAATATTATTAGCTGATTTATCCATAATATCTATAAAATCATACTGGACAATGCTGTCTTTGTCACTTCGTAACATTTTTGTTCAAGCTTTACCCCTTCATGCCATATTTGCCAAATGACACACACGTTTATGACAACAGAAGGTAGTTTGTTTTCCTCTGGTTCACGATGTGTGTCATACACCCTTTTCAACAAGTTGCCTATGTGTGCTCATCTCAGGAATGTATAAATAATAACATAAGATACAAGACCTCCAATGAACAGCAGTAACATGCAGCTTAATGCATTTTACGAAAAGAAGAATATAATATCACAATATCAGGCCTTACTTATGTAATACATACATTTTTGACGACGATTTTAATTAAGCAGTAACTGGCACATATAATCGCATCAGGTCTGTTTCCGGAAAGCCATGGTATAATCGGCAACCAGATGTATGACCCTGACCTTCATGCCACATTTAACATGTCCAGTACAGAGCCCTTCTGGTGGGAGGGGGGAGAACCCATCTGGATCACTGCCCGTAAGGCTGGGCTTAAATCAGGTATGTTTCACTTTGTTTATCTTTTTCAGGAATAGTCGCCTCAAATGGGGGATAACCCATCTAAATCACTGATAAAAAGCCTGGATATAAATAGATTTTTTTTTACTAGATTTGTTTCATGTATCTTTCTCTTGGGGGGGGGGGAGGGGAAAAAATATCTAGATTACAAGCAGCATGGCTAGATTAAATCCGATATGATGCATTAGATTAGTATTTAAGATTGAAAATTCGAAGCGCAAAGTCGAACTAAAAAAAATTTCCGATTAGTTTTTTCGAATGTTTAACCGTTCTTATATTGTGAAACATAAAACTCAATTTTAAATATTTCACTCAGACTATTCAAAATTATTTTAATCTAATACAATTTCACTAAGTCTATTTAAAATTATTATGTAATGCTACATAAAAAGCCTTAGTAGATACAGAACCTGTAAAAAATAGTAGCTGTTTTATTTCTAAATTATCCACGTTTTACTCATCGAATAATGTTGAAAGATAAATGTGATATTACTTTATATGTTATATGTTACTTTAAATATGTTACTCTTTGATACCTGATTCTCCATTGGAAAGATCGATTCGAGTTCATCTGATACTGGCATATGAAAGAATAGTTTGATCAGCAATATACTAAGCTGTTGATAAATTCCCGACCATGAGCTAGTTATCCATCAGAGCAGCCCTACTTATTAAATCAGAACTAATATTAATGTGTACAATCTAACTTAAATAATGTTGAAATATTGTTTTTAAAATAAATGAAGTTTATTCCCAAGGAACCTGCCTCATCAACAGGTGTATTTTCCTGGCCTGGAGGTGACGTGGAGATATTTAATTTGAGACCCACTGAATGGAGACCTTTTAGCGACTCAACCACTTTTGAGAACCGCGTTTCAACCGTCGTCTCCTGGATGTCAGAAAAAGACTTTGATCTTGGACTTTTGCATTTTCCGGAACCCGATCTAGCTGGACATTATTTCGGACCGGACAGCGAGGAAATTATTTCGGCCATCCAAAAGATGGACACACTATTAGGATTACTGATAGATGAATTAAATAAAGCTGGGCTTAAGGTAATTCTTTTAAGTTGTACTAAATTACAAAGATCTCAAATTAAATTGGAAGAATTATAATTGAAATATCAACTTAATTATCCCGCCAGAATTTTAAAAACAATATTTTAAAATAATGGTTCTATCTGGTAACTGTTTGTTTGAAGGGACAGTGTGTCAACACTTTGTGCTATCAATTTCATTCCTGAAGTTAGTCAGGTTTAACATTAAAGCTGCTAGAAATCAGATATAGACCAACTTGAGGTTTTCGTGTGCACTACTATCCGTGACATTTCTTCTTCTTCTTAATCCCGTTCCTGCCCAAGACACATGGGGCAGATGAACTCTAGATGATTCATTGACCTCGGCATATGAAGGGATAGTGTGGCCAGCGCAATGCCCAGCTGTCTTTGTTTCCCTAACGATGTGACATTTACTTATTGAATATTATAATTATCAGAAAGCTCTGTATAAAGCAATGGAATTATAAAAACTAACATACATTTTAGGACAAGATTGATCTAATTGTAACGAGCGACCATGGCATGACAAAAGTGGACCTTTTTAATCAGGTACTAATGATGTTGCAGTTGAATTTCCAAAAACGTTAAGCCTATTTTCTTATGTACGTCAAAATAGTACGTATAATTGGTACCATAAAATTACGTCACGGGGTTTGAACCAGGATTGATAACCTTTAGTAGTCACCTGAAGAAAAGAAAATGTCCGTTATCTCCAGGGCCGGCGCTACCTATAAGGCAAACTGGGCGGTCGCCTAGGGCGCTATCCGTGGAGGGCGCCAAAATGGGTTGGAAAACCAAATCGAAATTTTGAGGAGGGGGGTGCAAATCGAAAGTTTGAGGGGTGGGGTGGGTGCAAATAGAAAGTTTATCCCCGGGCGCCGGGAAGGGTCGCTACGCCTCTGATAATACGGGGGCACGAAAAATTGCGGGGGGGCGCATTAAATAAAGTTTGGCTAGGGTGCTGAATAACCTGGCGCCGACACTGGTTATCTCAAAAACAAGAAGAAAAAATCGGACAAAAACCTTCGTATCTAGGGGCTGTGTAAAAGAGTGATAGAAAAACTTAGATTTAGTATGAGCAAATGTTTGAACCGGTATTAACCGTATCACAAATATACAATTCAATATTTAACTTAAAACTTTATTATAGGTTATTGACCTGAGCCAGTATGTAAACGAAACACTTCTACAACGTGTTGCGGACGAAGAGGCCGTGGCTAACTTGCTCCCCCAACCTGGCAAAGACGCTGAACTTGTAGCAGCCTGGCATTCAGCACTTGCAGGTCATGTTGAAAGAGGACATCCCTGAGCGCTACCACATCAAGAACAACAGGCGAGTTATGCCAGTGGTTGCCATAGCTGAGGAAGGCTGGACCATCACTAATGTAGGTTTCGGTTACATAGTTGCAGTGGCGTAGCGAGGTCGGGTGTCACCCGGTGCGGCACTTAATGGTGTCACCCCCCCCCCAGAGGCGTTGCGACCCTTCCCGGGGACAAACTTTCAAGTTTTCGATTTGCACCCCCACCCCCTCAAACTTTCTATTTGCACCCCCCCTCAAGTTTTCGATTTGCACCCCCCTCCCTCAAGTTTTTCTCTGTATATTTTGCTATTTTTGCCTTGGTGTCACCCCCTAAATGGTGTCACTCGGTGCGGTCCGCACCCCCCGCCCTTCCCTCGCTACGCCCCTGCATAGTTGTAACCTTCCAGGGTATTTCAAATTATTATTCAGAAATCTTGATGTCTACAACGCGTTTTGTAAGAAACATGAACGAATGAGGTTTTGTCTTTGTCTAGAACAGGGGTCTCCAAACTTTTCAGTCCGAGAGCCGCATTAACTATCAAATTTCAGTTAGGGGGCCAGTTTCTTCCAGGCATGTCTTTGATTTTTGTCTGGGCAAATTTCCTCAGCCATCCCCAACAAACGTTTTTCCGTGGACAAAATGATCTCCGCGGGCTGTAGTTTGGAGACCCCTGAGAATAACTGATGAAAAATGTTTTGGCGAGAAATTAAAACCATTTGGTTTTAGTATTGTGTTCTTCTACGACCACCGTTCAATAGTATTTAATTTAGTATATAAATAACAGATGACGACCTCTTCTTCTTGTTCTTAAATCTAGTGTTGGAAGGTATTCTTGCTAGTTATGCACTATATGAGCCATTGAATCCAGTCTCAGCTTGCTTATTCTTTTGGATTTCCTTCTTTAGTCTTTGTCGAGCCAAGAATAAACAACAAGGCAGTGGTTGTCTGATTTTGGAGTTATCTCATTTAGGAATGACTGGAATCGAACTCGCGATTTTTAATTTTGGAGTCGTGTTTGACTTTTATTCCTATATAGATTTCTAGGATTGATTTTTTTTTTATCTTTTTTTTCTTTATAGTGGTTATGCATTTTATTCCTCGATGGTTTTTGTAGTTATGTTTTTTTTTCGTTTAATACACAAAAACTATTCTAGTTTTTAATTGCATTTGGGTTTCGACTTTGGTCATTGACCATACGTATTCCTCCACTTTCAGAACCTAACACTACTTCAACAATCACCAATGAAAGGCTCCCACGGGTACGACAATGGTATCCTGAACATGAAGCCAATATTCCTGGCCAACGGGCCATCTTTTAAATCTGGGGCCATCGTGCCACCGATACAGTCGGTTGATCTCTACACGCTGGTATGTCACATCCTGAAGATCAAACCCATGCCAAACAATGGCAGTCTAGAACGAATTCTACCCCTTTTGAGGAATTCTTCTAGCATGATGAACTGGAATATTGTCACTGTTTTATTGGGAACATTTGTACTTCTTGTATTTTCAAAAATCGTGTAAAGATCTACTTTTCGCAAGCGTCCCTTCAGGGGTCTGGCATAATTAAGTAAGTGCGTTCTCAAAAGAAAACCCCCTAGCCAACAGGAAAAAATAAGTGAAAGAAACCCATTTATGTTGTGTAAATAGTATTCAGCGATATGGGGATTTCCCAGACTATAAATTAGCAGTTAAAATGGTGTACACATGTATCTATATAGAGATTTACCGTCATAAAGGATTATGTTTATTTTTTTCTCTATTAAATTAAACGTAAAAACCATCACCGTAGTTCTCTCATTATCTCTGGATTAATAACATGGCTTCAATGTAAAAACTGTATAATATTATGGAAATCTCATGTAAAGAATACAATCATACAAATATAGGCCTACATAAATTTTAGAACTTGTTCTCACTACATCAATTAATACATTTAAATGAGATATTTTCTTTATCGTGTACAGAGTAGTCCTATAGAGGAGAGTATTTTAATTGTTCAAGAAATAAGAAACAGTTACGGTTTATAAACAAGACGCATCAAAACAATTAACAATGTTTGTTTATTAAATATTCACGTACACAATTTGCATTAATACGCTGAACTAAAATATATTTCTCTGCATATTTATATAATTTTAGAATTTAAAAAATTTAGTAAAAGATTATATAGAATTCCATGCATGTTGTTTCTCAAAGACACACTTTGACTAAAACTAATAGTGTTTCCTATAATAAAACTCTTTAAACTTTTGATAAATTTGCGGCATTGCAATCCATCACGTTACTTTTTTATGTGATTTATAAGGTATTAAAAAAGTTCAATTGTTTTGTTACGTATAATACTTGAATTTGTATGTATTTATTCATCAATGTATGTAGACTGACCTATATTTTTATTTTTAAGACAGTATCTGAAAAACAATAAATTAATAACAGTCATTAATAGATGGTTATACATATTTGTGAAAGAATAAGGGAATTTTTATTCCTATGCATATACGTTTTATGCACTTCTTTGTTTTCGAATGTTCTATATACTTCTTTGTAATGTTTGTGTTTGTTTTATATAAATATTTGACTTAGATATGTACGTCTTTTATAATGCTTTGTCATATATATAAGTACATTTTTCTAAATCTTTGTCTTAGGTATTTAAGTTTTCAATACTTCTTTTTCTTTGATAGTTTTACTTCCGTTTTTCTGTATGATATGTACATTTTATAAAAAAAAATTGTCTTTGATACGTTCGTTTTATACCATTTTTTGTTTTAGGTAGGCATATATACGTATTGTATACTTCTTTGTCTCGTTTTATATGTTATTGCTACTATGTATATATGTTTTATGTAATTCTTTATCTTTGATGGTTAAATATAAATATTTTTCTTCTATGTCTAAGTGTTGTGCATTTCTTTATCTTATACATTTTATTATGGGACGGAGTGGTCCAGCGGTAGGGTGCTGGACTGCCAACACATAAGTATCGAGTTCGAATCCGGGATCAAGTCAGTGGACCGTCCCTGAGTCCACCCAACCCTGTAGGTACCTAACTCACGTTAGAGAGAGTAAAAAGGCCACTGGGCATAGTGCTGACCACACTATAGCCTCATATGCCTAGGTCACAGAAACAAGTGAACTCTTCTTCACTTGCCCCATAGACTGTCAGGTTTGAAAGGGAAACTTGAATACATTGTGTTATGTTTTTTTTTGTCTTTGGATTGTAAATTTCGTATACTATTTTGTGTTTGTTAATTTTTTTTTAAATAAAATTCTTCTCAGGGTTAAAATGTGTACAATTATTTGTCTTTAGTATAGATAATGTACATAATATAATTTTACCTGTCTGTATAACACGATAGAAAGACAGTTATTATGACAGCAAGAACCAGAACAGAGATTATGATAACTTCTCCCAGATTTAAAGAGTGCATTCTCTGTCTCTGTGGAGTTGGAGAGGGATCGTCGTGATACCCATCGCCCGTGTGGTTTGTTGAAAAATGTGGAATAGCTATATGAAATAAACAATAATAAATGTATCTAAAATACACACTAAGACATAGTAATACAGACAGACCTAATATATATATATGTATATATATATATATATATATATATATATATATATATATATATATATATATATATATATATAGGTATGTTAGGTTAGGTTAGGTTAGGTTAGGTTAGGTTAGGTTAGGTTAGGTTAGGTTAGGTTAGGTTAGGTTAGGTTAGGTTAGGTTAGGTTAGGTTAGGTTAGGTTAGGTTAGGTTAGGTTAGGTTAGGTTAGGTTAGGTTAGGTTAGGTTAGGTTAGGTTAGGTTAGGTTAGGTTAGGTTAGGTTAGGTTAGGTTAGGTTAGGTTAGGTTAGGTTAGGTTAGGTTAGGTTAGGTTAGGTTAGGTTAGGTTAGGTTAGGTTAGGTTAGGTTAGGCTAGGCTAGGCTAGGTTAGGCTAGGCTAGGCTAGGCTAGGCTAGGCTAGGTTAGGTTTTCTTACAGTCCATACAGAAATCCCCTGTTCTCTCCTGAACACATTTTTTGCAAACACCGTTGAACCGACAATCCTGGTCGTAGCATGTTATGCTACAAATTAGATCACAGTCTACACCGTATCTCCTTTTCATACAATCTGAAAAGTTTAGAATTTAGTTATCTTTGGCGTTGGAATTAATTTGAACAACACAGTAATACATTTACTATTTTTTAAAGTCTCTTAATAATAATAATTTTGCTCAAATTGCATGTTGCTGTGTTTTTTTCATATGTATTATCAGTAAATTATTTGCTTATTTCATATAAAACTTGAATTCTGTTCACAATATATGATTGACTGTTCCTTATTTGTGTTTGTGTTGTTCTTTTTCATTTGATACATTTTCAGCTACTAATAATAAAGTCATGTTGCAGAACTTCCAGACACGTTTGTTTGTAATGACAATTTAATAATATATCAGTTTTAATCAACAAGATTTTTTTAAAATCATTAATATAACGACTACATTATTAAATAAATACAAGGGAGATAACACGTTTTTTTTTTAAATCACAAGGGAATAATTTATAACCAGGGTTAAAGCTATGAACTATTTATTATTTACGGTTGGTTTATACGGGCTTAAATAAGGGCCAGTTGATTGTCGTTTACAGATCGTGAGCTGTGATACGTTATAATAGGAAATATTTTTAGGTGTAGGTTGTGTGGATTTCATTATAAATGAAGTACTAGAAAGTAGAAAAAAAAAATTAAAAAGTCACACATTAGTCTCTCTTTTGTGCTAGTATTCTTAGATAATTTCGAAGTCTGTAGGATTGAAGGAACAAAACATTAGACTAGATCAAGAAAATCACACTTAGATCTATCCCGTCATGGCTAAAGACAAAAGAACTAAAACATTTGCTCAAGTTAAAAGATTACTTAGCCTGAAAGATGCACGATTGAAGGCAAAAGATCGTATAAAGAAAAAAGAAAAAGAAGGCAAACCCAGAAAATATTTCTATTCGATATTTGCCATAGTCATCCTCTTCAATGTATCTTAACTACAACACACAACTTAGGCCTCCCTTCCACATTATCCTGGATACAAATTTCATTAATTTCTCTATTAAGAATAAATTGGATATAATCACCAGCATGATGGATTGCCTTTATGCTAAATGCATACCTTACATTACTGATTGTGTTATGGCAGAGTTAGAAAAGCTTGGCAGAAAGTATAGAATTGCCCTCAAGATTGCTAAAGATTCCAGATTTCATCGGTTAACATGCATACATAAAGATACATATGCTGATGACTGCTTTGTAAAAAGAGTTACTGAAATTAAATGCTACATTGTTGCCACCAATGATAAAGATTTGAAGAAGAGAATCAGAAAAATACCTGGTGTACCAATCATGTATATAACTCAACACAGATTTTCTATTGAGAGGTTACCTGATGTTTATGGTGCTCCAAAGATGTAAAACCAGTGGAAGTTTATAAATAAATGTACATAGTTTGTAAAATAAAAAATAAAAAAAAATCTCTGTTACGTGTTGGATGTAACCGTTTCATATTTTCTTTTACAAAATCATTTTCTCTGTGACAGTGGTATTATGTTCTGAATTTAATGCTATGCTGGCTCGCTAGCCCAACACAGAAACTATGAATAGAAACATGCGGGTAGCGAGCAAAAGTTTATGACCTGTTGCAGCTACTAGTAACTTCGATTTACGATACTTTCTTTTAAGTGATACCTATAGTATTATATACACATTTTAAGTATTTTATAAATTTCTCAGAATTTAAAAATATATGTAGAAAACTAATACAAATTTCCTTTTTAATCAATGCAACCAACTCATATTGCAAAATAATGTAGTTTTTTTTTTTTTTTTTTCTAGTTTTTTTTATTTTTTAAAATTGTTTTATGTTTGAAATAGTAACTGTGAACTATGTTGAAAAAATACCTTTTCAAACATTTGGTTCAATAAAGAGTTCATGTATAAGGGTATTCTGGTTTAATATCTATACTCAGATGCCTTTACTTTCTCTAACGTGAATCAGGTACTCATCATTTCAATCAAGAAGTTGCACATATTTTATGCCAGGTTCAGAAGTTTTTGGTTAGTAGTTTAGTTCTCTTTTACACTACCACGCCTTTTCATTTAATATACGTATTCAGTTATCAAAAAATAATCCCTTAGGTATTAAAAAAATACTTAGTTAGAATAACTGGATTCTTTTAAAATAAACATTACCTCCAAATGCTTGAATTTCTAATAAAAATAGGTCTGTTGCTGAATTTAAAACAATTTTGGAAATATATCCATTGTAATCAATGTTGATTGTGTGTAGAGGGGAGAAACTATCAATAACTTTAGTAAATATTATTACATTTTCAAAGTTGTAAAATTCAACTTGAAATGTATTCAACTCTGTGCAATTTTCTGAAAAAACATAATTCATTTGTAATTAAAAGCTAGCAAAAACATATAAATAATATCAAATGTAAATTGCTATTTTATATACCTTGATGGAATAAACAAAAACGTGTTAATTTGTTATTAATTCTTAATTTGTAATTTTTAAAAAAAGATGTAGCTTTAGCTGTTTTGTTTAATTTTAAATGTACGTTTCAACCAGGACATAAATAAGGATTTCAATAAGCAATCTGTTCACTGTCAAGAATATTAGAAAACAATATCATGATTATTTAGCATTATAACAAAAAATATTTTTAATTTTTTTTTTAAAGTTTTTTTTTTTAAATTGCTGATTTACTTTGATAAATATTTAAAAAAAAGGATAGATTTTGATAGATATTGTCCACGAGATAATTTGTCAGTGAGATCGTTTGTCCTAAGTCAATTTGTCCGTGAGATATTTTGTCTGGGATATTTTGTTTGAGATCAATTGTCCTGAGATCATTTGTCATGGAACTACATGATATGTATATATATATATATATATATATATATATATATATATATATATATATATATATATATATATATATATATATATATATATATATACGTATATGTATATATATATATATATATATATATATATATATATATATATATATATATATATATATATATATATATATATATATATATATATATATATATATATGTGTGTGTGTGTGTATTTATTTATTTATATATATATATATATAAATGTTTGGAAACGGAACTGTTTCTAATTCCGTTAATGGATTTAAACCTATAGTTAATCATAAAGTTAATGTGTCGGCCTATTTGGTCGGTTATGTAATATATCTAATAATAATCTAATTTCTTACCACAGGTATATAACAATAATTGTTTCATAATTCTTGGCCAAAGAAATGTAAATTGCATGGTGGTTTGTTGTTCAATATAGAAAGAGTTATAGTCATTTATATTTCCATCCAATGCTAATTTATATTCATCAGTCGTTAATTGCTTGCCTTTTGAGAACAAACTTACTCTTGATTCTTTCAAAACGTTTCGCCCTGTGTATACATTAACAATTGCTTATTTTAATAATAGTTTATTGTTAAACGCAAGTGCGTAATATTTATTCTACACTTTATGAATCGGTCAGTAAATTGTATATTAAAAAATATACTTACCACCGTTTACTCTAACTCGACAAATTGGTGCAAATTTACTCAGCATAATTCTGAACTCTATAATAAATTCGTTGGTACGACATTCGATTACAAATTTGATTTCACTACTCCAGTATGTTTTAGGATGTAGACATTTTTGTTCGGCTCCGCTCAATGTAGTGTAATAAAACGTAGCTTCAAGGGCAGGTACTGAAATAGAACAAATGATGGTTCCTTGCAGAAAAAAAACAAACTGTGCTATATGTCTTATAAAACCCTGAACGTTTAAAAAAAAGGCAATTATTTCATAACTAAACCATAGGACTTTTTTTGTTACAAAACAGAACAAAAAATTATTTCAACCAGAGGCGTAGCGAGGGCGGGGCGGTGAGTGCGGGCTGAACCGGGTGATAACATTTAGGGGGTGACACCAAAGCAAAAAATTGCAAAATGTTCAGAAGAAAAATGCCCTCTAGCCAGTTCAATTAATAATCAATTAAAGTTAAATAGTCTTTTAAGTACAAATCGATATTTGTACAAATTATAGCAAGGGAATGGATGTAACACAATGACGTAAACGTGCCAACTATAGAGAAAACAATGCTTCATCTAACTATAATATTACCATACTATAAATATCGTTACTAATACTTCTGCAGTGATTAAAGCTAATAAGCATCCATACATGTATATATATATATATATATATATATATATATATATATATATATATATATATATATATATATATATATATATACATATACTTTGTTTCTTGGGGGGAGATGACACCATGAAGTGGTCACCGGGTGACACTCGATTGAGCGACGCCACTGCTGTCTACCATCCCATGATCGCATCTTAAAGACAGCACAACACAATACTTTACAACATAGCACAATTCAACATAGTAATCTAATACAACACACCTAACATTATACAGCATAAGACGTTACTTCATAACACTTCGCATATCAGCTTTGCAACTGAGTACGTTAGCTCAATCCGAATAACGCTATAGAGAAAAGCAAATTATGATAAATCACAATCAAAACAAGCTGGTTGTAATGTAACATGTCGCCGAGCAAACGCGCCTGCTGTCTGCACTAACGGTGACAGGACAAATGATCTTAAGGACAAATGATCTCAGACAAAATATCTCAGACAAAAAATCTCATGGACAAAATATCTCACGGACAAATAATCTCAGGACAAATGATCTCAGGACAAATGATCTCAAGGACAAAAATTTCAGACACAATATTTCAGACAAAATATATCATGGACAAATGATCTCAAGGACAAATGATCTCACGGACAAAAGATACCAAGACAAAATATATCAGGACAAATGATACCATGGACAATTGATCTCAGACAAAATATTTGTCATGGAACCACGCTAACTATTAAGGGGGAAGATAAAGCCTGACAGGATACCAGGTGTATGACGACCAGTAAGACGGGACAGTGTAATGTCTAGCTAAAGCAATAGTGCAAGCATTGAAACAATGCTAGACATTAGAATAGTAGACAACATAATAAGACAAATATAAAGTTGATGTGATCTCCCATAAACTTTCTCGCATGTTCTTAAAATTGAACGGATTTTTAGTACTTTATAAAAGAAATATTTTTTTAATACTTAAACATTTAATCAAGTATCATTTTATGTCACAGTTCGTTTTCATCAAATCTTTACCTACGTGAAAAGTTTTTTAAAATTGGTTAAAAAGAAGTGATATTTATTTGAGAAATATAAAACACATTAAGTACTATTTAGTTCAGCACACCGAAAATTAATTAAAAATTTGAAAGCATTAAGAAAAATAACATCTTACATCTACGTATCCAACTGTGTTCACCTACATAAAACGATAGGCTCTACTTACATTATCGTTATTTTAGAAACCGAAAATAAAGTACCACTTCCGCTTACCTGAGGTCGCTAAAAAAATTTAAAATGTATGATATGATACTTCTATATGAAATTTCGTTTACCTTAATTAAACAGTACTCATGGTATATTATTGTTCACACGGAAGTAGAGCAAAGTATTACTTCCCGTTACCGGAAAATACAATGTAGAGCTTAAAATGGGAAATTTCATCAACGCTGCTCAAAAGGTGCTATTCTTACGCTATATTGAGAAACCGGAAGTTGAGTAAGTGCGATTTCCGGCTTATTCAAATCGTATAAATAATATACAGAACTACGAAATCTATATATATATATATATATATACATATATATATATATATATATATATATATATATATATATATATATATATATATATATGGACTTTCGCAAATCAAACTGATACGGTAGTTAAGATATCGTGCTAACAGAAAGACAGACAATGAAACAATAGCAAAACTGTGATTATCCTTTCAAGAAAGCAGTAAATCGACAAAATATTTCATAATCTCTATAAAAAAATTTGCACGATTACAATGCATCCAAATTCGAGAGGTGCTAACCGGCGTAAACGTTTAATTTTTCAGCAGGATTTTGGTGTATTTTAAACCTCCGGAGACGGAAAATTTTAGTTTTTGCCAACCTGTTCCAGTGTTAACACGATACAATTGGTACCGGATTAGTTATGTTGACCTACCCTCACATATACTGTATTATAACAAATTTTTAGTTATCTATCAAGTTTTGAGCGATTTCCGGTAACTGGAAAAGATACGTACTACACTTCCGATTTCTCAAAAGCTTATAACTTAAGTACCATCAAAGCAATGTAAAAAAGAAAACTTCAAATAAAAGTATTAGAATAGTTAGATTTTATGAACAAGATTTATTTTCAAATTTTCTACAATTTTTGATACCGAGAAAATGAATTTTGAATTATTTTCTAGAGAACAGAATAACTTGAAAAGAATTTCGATTAAGTAGACGAAATTTGATGAACAAATTTTAGAAATTATACATTATAACTTCAAAATTTTAAATAATTTCTATTATCCGGAGTTGTATTAGATTTTCAATGTCTAAAAACAGGAATAATAAGTACAGTTAAATAGAGATAAGAAATTAATATTCTCTTGATAGTGTTATTGTAAGTATTCTACGTTGACTGGAAGTAGAACTTAAATGAATTCCGGTTTCTACCGGACTGTTTTTTTTTCACTTTCAATGTTCGTCAAGACTCATTTAATTGCTTTGTGACATAAAACATGACTTGATTAGATGTTTAATTAACATTCTTTTACAAATAATTTAGGATTTTTAAAATTAAGAGCTACATTTACACTCAATTAGTCACACAGTCTTTCCGTTTATTTGATTTATTCTGATGCTCTTTTTAATGCTTGATTCTATTATGTTTAAACATTATTAATTTTAAAAAAGTTATATATAACATTCCTACAATCTAGTTAAGCTAAAATTGTTATTTCCCTTACAGCTTTAGAAAGATCTACGAGAAACTTTGAGGGACATCACTTCAATGTGTTTTTCTTTTGTATTATCAGTTGTCTACTATTAACATACGAGATAAACAATAGTTAATACAATTAATAAAGAAAACCCACCTGTATACATTAATATAATCGTTACTGAAAATTGATAGATTTCTGTTACAAAGGCTACTAAGATGGAATTGTTGAAAAAACATACACGATTTTTAAGCAATACATCTGGATGTGTATAGTTCGCTTGCAACATCAAATCTCCTGTAATAAATAACAAATACACATGTATATATATATATATATATATATATATATATATATATATATATATATATATATATATTTTTACCCTTTCACATTTTGGAAAACTATTTCGCGTGTTTTTAGTATTAATGTTGATAAGTATCGTTACATTTTTGTTTTATACATTATCAATTTTTATACCTTTCAGGCTACAGGAGTAAGTTTTTTTAATGTATACTTTCTCAAATCTAATACTATTACAAACATTAAGTTTAATAAATCTTTTGATGCTTTCTTAAGTTTAACAAATTCATTTTATTCACAATTATTATGCGTGAAAAAGTAAACAAAACCATATTGACAGTCAATTAAAAAAAGTTCAAATCTACTAATATATATATATATATATATATATATATATATATATATATATATATATATATATATATATATATATATATATAAATATAAATGTGTGTATATATATATATTTATATAAATATATATTTATATTAAAATTTTGCAGTGAGATATGTTGTCTGAGATATTGTGTCTGACATCATTTGTTCTGATATATTTTGCCCTTGTATCTTTTGTCCGTGAGATCATTTGTCCTTTAGATATTTTGTCTAAGATCATTTGTCCTGAGATCAATTTTCCTGTCACCATATATATATATATATGTATATATATATATATAAATAAATAAATAAATAAATAAATATATATATATATATATATATATATATATATATATATATATATATATATATATATATATATATATATTCCATTCAAAGGTTCATAGATGACAGTTTGAATATTTTTATATTTAAATATTTGCCTCTTGGTATATTTTACTACTGATGTAGCGTATAATAAACATGTTTTGACAAATTTTCGGTAACATTTATATAAAGCATATATGTGCAAACACCATTTAGTACTAATCGGTATAATTGGTGACTATTTCTAATGAATACAGTTTTCAGCACTCTTTGTAATACTTACTGAACTGACGGTTAGGACCAAACCAGGCCTCAGTAAACATATTTATTTCTGGAAAAAATATATATGTATATGTATTGTATTTTTTTTACAACTAAATTAGTTTTTCACTTTAACTAAAAGTAGTTTCAGCTTACCAAGAAGGAAACTCCATTAGTAATGTTTAAATGTTTTGTATATACCCGATATTCGAAAATTTTAAAAGTATTAACTATTCATCAAAACGCTCATAATTCAAATTCAAAATTTAATTTAGTAGAAATTTTACATAAGTTACGACCATCCCGCATATCTTACCCCCCGGAACAATCTTTCCACTTAAATTATCATCTGCAAATTACTCTGTGCCCCCCTTCCCTTCTTGCGTAATATAATTCATTTAAAATTAATATTATACCTATCTCTCACCGTCTCATTATTTAGCTCGTGATCGCTTACTCTTATCCACACTCTTACTCTTACTTACACCAGTTACTTTATCTTTACACTATTTTTTTTTTATTTATGTTTGTGTGGTTTATTTTGTTTGTTTGTTTGCTTGCTTTATTTGTTGACTGTCAGTCTATGAATATGTCCGTCAAGTGCGTTTGTTCAATAATTTTCTATTAGTTCATTTGTTCGTTCATTTATCCATTGTAAAATGTCATGCTTTTGTACGTGTGTGTACCAACGAATCCAAACTAACTTAGGCATTTTCCTGGTATTGTCCATTTCTTATTTTCATCACAGCTAATGCTTGTGTTTCCTACATGCCTGTATCCCGGTTTACACGTCAGCACACATTCACCTTTGTAGTTGAAATCGCAACGTTTCCACTCACCATTCGGTATCGGCTGCGGGTTTTTACATTTTATTCCTGGGTAAAGAACATGCTTTTTAGGTAAATTATATATATATATATATATATATATATATATATATATATATATATATATATATATATATATATGTATATATATATTCGTATATTATCATCTCTATATATACTATGTATTAATAAGTATATATATATATATATATATATATATATATATATATATATATATATATATATATATATATATATATATGTTTGTGTATGTGTGTCTGTGTGCTTACAGTGAGCTTTCTTAATACGAATATTAAGTCTATGACTCAGAGATATGTTAAGTTCCAGAAATGCCGTGTGATGCCTGTTGGATTAACGCGCAAATAAAGCACAATAGTAAATTATCAATAAGCAATAAGTAACCAACATTGATAAACAAGAGTTCCAAGATATAAAGTATCTTTACGTGTACTTCTGCCATTAATGCACCAACAGAAATTCTAAATTATTGTGAAATACGTTGTTCTATTTTTATTTTTTATTTTTTTATTTATTTTTGCTAATTTAACTATTGTGAGTGTAAAATCAAATTATTACTGTACTATTTGGTTAAATTGTTAATGCTTCAGTTCATTTCAAAACAGATGTGTGGTAGTAATGTTCATACATATATGAAATAATTACTAATTGGCATATAATATTGTATTTTTGTTTGTATTCCCGTATTCCATAAAAGCTAATTTAAACGCGTCATCAACCCAAGAGTTAGAACATTGAATTTCTACCGCCCTTCCGACAAATGGTTCTTAACCAAAGTGACATACCCCATGTCTATAGTATAAATCATATCTAAGAGACATTGAATACATTTCTTTAAAGAACATGTGACTTAATGTTTTGTCCAGATATCGACTAAAAAAATTAGAAAAGTTTAGTTAAACAGCCTGAATCTAGAGAAACGTGATATATATATATATATATATATATATATATATATATATATATATATATATATATATGTATATATATGTATATATATATATATATATATATATATATATATATATATATATATATATATATATATATATATATATATATATATATATATTTGGGGCTTAATATACCACACGGCTCTCAACGCTCTCCTTTACTCTATATATATATATATATATATATATATATATATATATATATATATATATATATATATATATATTTCACCTTACCTTTCTGTACTTACCTCAACGTTGCTCATATTTTCTGACCTAACACTGCTTACCTCCCATTCCTCAACTTTCTTCACCTTACCTCACCTCACCTCATCTCACATTACCTCACCTTATCTCAAACAAACTTACACTACCTCACACTACCTGACTGTACCTTACTTTAACTACCCCTCACGTCTCCTACCCAACAGTATTTAATCCTATCTTAATGTATTCAGGCTAACCTTCGTTGCAGTCCACGCCTTTATATCCTGTGCGACAGCCTTTACTACAAGCTCCAGTAGCAGACATGCACCAATCTTCATCCTGTCCACAATTACATGGCCTCTCGCAATCTAACCCAAAATAATTATTTGGGCAAGCTTTGTCTGAGGTAAAGATAAAATTTTACATCGTGATGATTTATTAATTTAAATATATTAAGCGTCAGCAGTAGACACATGTATGACCATAGTCATGATTACAGGCCTAGTCGTAGTCGTAGCGTAGCCGAAGTCGTAGTTGTAGGCCGTTACTGAGTGCGTTGTGCCCATTTTTCATGCACTCTAGAAATTACTTTTAATATGGTAAACAGTGCTATTTAAAAGTTGAAGGAATAATTTAATGAATGAGGAAAGTTCATTCAAATGCAAATAGTTTCAACTTAAAGTCTTCGACGGTTAAATATACTGGAAAAAGAAATCACTAAACTTTTGCTCTCTAGAATATTAATATAAAAAAACAACTACTGATATAATTTGCATTTATTGCAAAACAGATTCGTTTTAAAAAAATATAACAAGAGTCCGACGCGATTCACTCTGATTTATGTTTTAAATCCGTATTTTATTGTATTAATATTGGTCATGTTTGGGCACGCGTGTTTGTATGTGTGTTTGTGTGTGTATGTGTTTAGAGGATAACGAATCCTCTTTAGACCTAGTGATCCATTGATCAGATGCAGTAGAATTAATGTTTCTTGACCTTGGCGTATGAAGGGAAGGTGTGGTCAGCAATTTGCCCAGCCGCCTTTATTTTCCGATATATGAGTTAGATACCCAGCTGAGCTGGGTGGACTCAGGGACGTACTACTGGCATTAGATTAGGTTAACGGTAAAAATAACCCACCGGTTAGGCTACTATAAAGATGTCCAATACCAAAACTGTATTGTATACAAAAATAAATGAGAAAGTTTAGAAAGCTCACTCCTTTTTACTTTCTTGTATACGAAGTATAGAGGAAGTTTTGTAATCAGCGAATTTTTTTTTACACCTCACTGAGTCTGAAAAACATAGATTTGCGTGTATGTGTGTGTCTGTGTGGATGCGTGTCTGTGAACACGATAACTTGATTACCGTTACAGTTAAAATGATAACATTTCTTATATAAGTATTATATTAAATTTGTAGTTCTGTATCAACTTGTAAGCGATTTCCGGTTACAGGAAGTTGTACTAGTTCTACTGTTGGTTTTTCAAAAGTTTATAATTTGAGTACTCTTTTAGATAGATGAAATTTCCCGTATAAGTAAAAGATCTGTATCTCTGCCTACTACCAAAGTTTGAGTAATTTCCGTTACCAGAAGTAGTACTTAATGCTATTTTCGATTTCTCAAAAATTAAATTCATAAATTACTAATATTTCGCATTATTATACACACATTGTCTGCTCTTCACTTGGTGCTCACATTTTTTTCTTCATGGAGATTCTATTCTGTTTCTAAAAATTTAAATAATTAAAAATTGATTAAACGTGATGCCTGTATCCCTAGTTGCCATCCCTCTTAGTGTCATAAAAGAATATTCCAGAAAGTTAAGGGAGATCACTCCCGCTTTATGTAAGTGAGAATGCTCGGCGATATACCATGGCTGGCAAATTGTGTTGGAAGTTTTACAGAAGTGTTTAGAAAATCGAAGACAGATAATTTTCTTATCTATTATTCGTATTTCCATATTTAAAAAGTGATGTTAATAGATAAAAGTCTTGTGATTGTGTAGAACCTAATTATATTAAGAGTTGCTCGTTTATTTTCGAAAAGCTCAATATCATTAGTATTTCATTTCTGTGTTTTATAATCCAAACAAAATCCTACCTCCAAATATTTCAACCTCACAAAGAACTAATTGGTAATTGTTATTTATAGAGATGGTAACTTTAGTGGCCCGTGTTGTAGGTACTGTTACGTTGTAAGCAAACTCTCCACGTTGTGAACTCTCATCCCGGATGTTAACCTTGCGTGTTTTTTTATCATAAACCGTTAAACAGAAGTTGCTGAGTTGTTCTCTTCGTGTTGCTGAAGCAAATTATTAATAGCACATCATTTATCTTTTGATACATTTATTTCTTTTATTTTTATTTCTACCGTAAATTATAATTTACGGTAGAAATAACACAAGCATGTAAACCTTAACACAAAATACGTTTTACATTCACACATGTTATTTTAATCGGAGCATATGTGTTGTCTTCTTAATGTTTTTTTTGTCGTGGTCTGATTAAAATAAATCGTAGTGGTTCAGCGTGGTCGAGTTGGTAAAGCTCATGGTTGCTAAACCAAAAGTCTCTTATTCGAACCCACGGGTAGATGAGGCTCGTTAGCTGGGGACAACCACTCTTCTAGGAGAGACAACTCCGAAAATCAAACAACTACTGTCTTGTAGTTTGTTCTTTGTTGCACAAAGGATATGGAAGCAAATCCAAAAAGAAAAGCAGGCTCAAATCGGAGTCAATGGCGAATAAACAGTTGACATGTATTGTGCTAGATGGGATTCCTCTTCCTCACTAAAATTTTAGAACGACGACGAAGAAGAAGAAATACAACGTGCATTAAAAAATTTTACTTACAATTGTTTTAAGCCCCATCATACCTGCGTTCACGATAAGAAACCTGTAGACGTCAACTGCAGAATTAAATACAAGATTCCAAAACACATGGCCTTTTGTAGTTAATGTGCGACTACAAGATCCGGATTGTACATTCGGATCTCGATTTCCGTCAACAGCATTGTTACTGTTGTATTCACCAATAGTGGATGTGTCTATTTGCCATGTGGTTTGCTTCAAAGCCATGTTGCGACCTCAGAAAGAAAGACAGTGCTGTGTTATATCTTAAAAAATCAAAATCGATCTTCAAATGTGTACATGTAAAAAATCGTAATGCATTTTTTTTTCAAATAGCAAAAAAAAATGTGTATTCATTGTCAAATGTTAGAACTAGAGCCTATGGGACAATGACAGTAAGACCACGAAAAAGGTCAATAACTTTGACTGAAAACGATAAACTATCTGTTAATATACAAACAAATTTGTTTATTGCAGTGGTGATCATTCGCTTATAATAAATACTAACAATATAGGCATAAATGTGATGCAAAGTGCTCAAAACTTAATTTGAACAATTTTATTTTAACTTGGTTTAAAATGCGGTGCAGTAGTCAAGTTATTATTTTTTGGAAGAAAATTTACATTGATTACATCTTTTGACGCCCATTGTGATGGATAATTTAATATTTAATAAAATATTAGTATAATTTTCTTAAACAGTTAGTTTATATTACTTTGTCTAGGCGTTACCGCCACTTAACACCAGGACATCATAGAGATGTAATTATATAAATCTGACTTAGGTAATTATCAATATAATCTATATATGTTCAATGCAATATATATTTCATTTACTATTTTTATGACGTTGTTAAATCTCACCTCCACTGATACGCACATCGCAAATGCTGGTTCTTTTTCCAAAGAGAAATTGAACGCTGTTTGTTAAATTTTCCATCCTCAGGTAGATGTCAATAAAACTATCATAAAAGTTATAAAACATTGACGTATAGGATACGGATTTTTGGCCATAGTAAAACTTCAGTGTGATATTAGCATCAGCTGAAAGGTAAATAAATTTAGATTTCAATTACAGGTTTAGAAATAAACAAATATTTGATGTATAGGATACTGATTTTTGGTCATAGTAAAACTTCAGTGTGATATTAGCATCAGCTGAAAAGTAAATAAATTTAGATTTCAATTACAGGTTTTAGAAATAAACAAATATTTGATGCATAGGTTACGGATTTTTAGCCATAGTAAAACTTCAGTGTGATATTAGCATCAGTTGAAAAGTAAATAAATTTAGATTTCAATTACAGGTTTTAGAAATAAACACATATTTGATGTATAGGATACTGATTTTTGGCCATAGTAAAACTTCAGTGTGATATTAGCATCAGTTGAAAAGTAAATAAATTTGTAATTCCATCACATGTTTTTTGAAATAAAGAAATATTTTACGGTAATTTATTTTTTATTCATATTTACCTTCATTCATGTAAACAATTCTAATCCAGGTTAAATCGTGATTTAATAACCATGACAACCTAAATGCTTCTGTGGATTCGCACGTGCTTTCATCATTATCTTTAAGATGAAAATAGTCCGGCTCCATCTTGTCCGCTTGTAAAACTAAATCGACTGTGAAGATTTTGAGTGTACAACTCTTGTTTTGTAATTAAACATTAAACTGTATAATGTTATGATTCGTTTCAATATCAAAAGAAAACTCTTAATTTAAAACATCAAATACAAATGTCATAATAAAGTAACCAAATACACGGAAAGGACAAAAAATGTCAGCATCACACATATATGTCTAACACAATGAACACAATTTCCAATACAAATTGCTTGTACAGTATCAACAACAGTTGTCTTACCATATTGGCAACTTGGACCAAACCAGCCCTTTGAACATTGAGTTTCGTCATAACATCCCCCGTTGATGTCGCACTTGTCCTGTTCACAGTGACATTGGTATTGGCAAGTTATTCCAAACCATCCAGTTTTGCAGGCTACACGAATAGATTTTCTTTTTGATTATCCTGTAGTTACTTGTATCCAGTGCACAGTATCCGATGCATATATATATAGATATATATATATATATATATATATATATATATATATATATATATATATATATATATATATATATATATATAAATATATATATATATATATATATATATATATATATATATATATATATATATATATATAGAGAGAGAGAGAGAGAGAGAGAGAGAGACAGAGACAGAGACAGATACAGAGGTGTCGCTTTTGCCCAACATTTTTTTAATTCAGCTCCAATTTATCTAATCAATTAAATCGTGTTTTAATTGTTGTAATTTTTAAACGCATGGCTTACATTTAATTACATTATTTTTCAAATTAATTATAGGGTGATACGCGCAAATGTGTATTGAAAAAACATGTTCATGTAAGGATATTATAAATCAAAACGTATCGAACATATTGTAAGGGAAAAAGATTTACCTTAGAGGCGTCGCGAGGCGGGGGCGGGGTGCGGACCGCACCTGGTGACACCATTTAGAGGGGCTCAATTAATCATTAATTAGAGTTAATTAACCTGTATTAATAACTGACTTTAGATAGGCATCTTTACTACTAACTGTGCACATGTTAAAACTATCACCAATGGGGGAGGGGTGACACTAACTGCAAATGTAAAGTGGAAAAAAGGTTTTGCTAAATATTTTGAATAACTAGCAAGTCAATCAACGACCGTGGTAGGGGTGACACCAAAATCTAATAATTTACATTGAAAACGATCCATTTCCCAAATGAAACTAATAAGTTTATTGATATATTGTGCGCATAAATTAACAACGGTAGTCATAATTAGAGGGCTGACACCAATATATAGGCCTATGTAGACCCTAATAAACAAATATACATACACATATATATATATATATATATATATATATATATATATATATATATATATATATATATATATATATATATATATATATTTATATATATATATATATATATATATATATATATATATATATATATATATATATATGTGTATATATATATATATATATATATATGTGTGTATATATATATATATATATATATATATATATATATATATATATATATATATATATATATATATATATATATATATATATATATATTTATTTATTTATTTATTTATATAATTGTTTTGGGGTGGGGGAAGATTTGACACCAGGAGGTGCCTCCAGTATGACACCCGACCAAGCGACGCCACTGATTTACCTGACTTTGCTGGCTCAATGTATATTGAAAGTAGTATAATCAAAACAAACTTCGTCATTTTTGTGATGAAATATCCTGACACATCTATGATTGAAAAAAATGTATAAATTTTACGTTTAAACTTACATTAACATGTAAATGTGTACTCGCACATGGGAACACACATACATATTATATATATATATATATATATATATATATATATATATATATATATATATATATATATATATATATAAGTGCTAACGTAGTGAGCGTCTATTAATTTATCACATTTATGCATTTTAATAATCTAAGGAATTGGATAGCATTTCAAATGAAGATGTCAGACAAATGGAAGTTAATTTTTAGACCAACCCGCAAGGTATTATTTGGACCAAACCGCGTATATTCTGATTAACATATAGATATTTATATATATATATATATAGTTCATATAGTTCAAAGCAAGATTGCGACTTAAGAAGGATAGACAGTTTACATAAAGTGCTCCGTAATGAAAATGCGATATACTTTTTTGTTTATAAACTTGCATTTATTATTAGCTAAACCATCAATAGCTGAAGCTATATATATATATATATATATATATATATATATATATATATATATATATATATATATATATATATATATATATATCGATTCGTACAAATATAATACGGCTTTGGAAGTAGGCATTGTTAATGAAATAACAAATGCCAAATTTTTAAACAGAGTATTCCAAAGATCAGTGGCGTAGCCGTGATCGTCTCAAGGGGGGGGGGGTTCCAATTTTTACCCGGGGACAAACTTTCGATTTGCACCCCCACCCCCCTCACACTTTTTATTTGCACCCCCCCCCTCATATTTTTATGTATATACCGAGGGGTCTATGGGGGTGTTATGACTACGCCTGCCTACGCCACTGCCAAAGTAAGTTGTAAAGTCCCAGTTGAGACATAGCACACAGCCAGACAGGATTCTAGTCCGCCATTCCTCACGATACTGATTTATCCCGCCTACCGTGAGTAAGTCAGATGTGTACTTACACATAAACATTCTTATACTTGATCTAATCCACGTACTATTAGATCTATAAACAGTTAATGCTGATTAGATGAAATAGATTTTTACATGATCTAATCTAGGTACTATTAAAAACAGTCATTGTTGATCAGATTAAATGGATACACTTTTTAATGTTTTGTTCAAGCACAGTGTAAATTTGTTTTGAAAATAAAGTTATGCGTGTTTTGTTGGTGCGCAAATATTTTCGCAAAAGATATTCCTTTGCAAGAAAGGTTAGCAAAACGTTCACCATCGACTTCGAGAATACATTTCTAATCGCCATTACATGACTTCTTGAGTACTGTTTTAGTTAGCTAGATAAAAAATGTTAATGTTTGTATGCGATGTCAAAAGCGAGTTATTTTCAAATGTAACCTCTGATATGTGAAAGTGGTACTTTACAAGTTTTCGTGTCCCCTCGAATACTGTGTCAATTAAAACTTCCGGTAACTTTAAATCGTTCAAAATTTACATACATCTGAGCATATAATCTAATACTTATATTCAAAAGTTATTTTCTTTTGAGAATTTAGAATAATTACAGCTTTATACTCTGTATAAAAAAAAGTAAAACTTTAAAAAATATTTTTTAACAAAATGTTTTGCCTCAGACATAAAATTTACTTGAATTGCCTTCTGTGTTGCTTAAGTATTAGAGTTTTCTTTTATTTATGATACCTGCAACGGTAGGCTATTTCTTACACATGCATAGCGATTCCCGAACCTGCAGAACACGTAAGGCATTCCTAAGACCAGTAGAGCATTTCTCGCACCTGTATATAATCTTTCTTAACTGTAGAGCATTTCTCACACATGTAGAGTTTTACTGGCACCTGCTGAGCATTTCTAGCACTTGTAGAGCATTTTTCTACAGATCTCCCACTTTTTTTGAAAGAGCAAAACCCGGTTCACTCAAGAGAGAATTCATATAATTTGTTTTTCACTACCAAAGAATTTTTTTTTTCATTAAACCGGTATCTCAATATATTTTAACGCTTTTAGTTTTGTATTGCAAAAATGTATTCAATTAGCTTTATAAAAGTATAAAACCAGTAACAAAACAGATGCGTCACTCTGCGTAAACTACAAATATATTTTAGTCTTTTATTTTGGTTTTTTTCTACAATTTTAACAGTAGAATACAATTATGTCAACTTACAGTCATGTGTCACTTTGTTTTGGATACCGCTGATGACATTTATAAAGATCTTAAAAAGAAACTAATATGTTTCTTTTTTTTTATTATTATTATCTTAGCTTGCAGTTAAATGCGTTTATCGCTTTTAAAATAATAAATAATTCCACTCTCAATATGACGTAGTTCACTTCGAAAAGTGATATTCCAGTTTATTGATTGTACTACTAGTAGTTTATTTTTGAGGTTGGTAGAAGTCAAAAGTTGTATGTCAATTGAAGATTTGGATGCAGCATATTTTCAAGTCCTCATGTATTTATCAACTTAGCGTTGGGTGGATGGTTATATTAGCAATGAATATAATTTTCTCATAGGATGAGATATATGTCCCTAAGTAAACTACGTATATCCGAATATTTTATAATTAAAATATCTATTATTGTTGAACCACTCAGGTACAATTTGTAAATTATCAAAGGTTTTTATGTGCGTATGCGTGTGTATGTGTGTGTGTGTTTTGTGTGTGTGGCTCCGCAGATTTTGCGGGAATTTAAATGCCTTATACAGAACTATCTCACTATTATAGATAATGTAACAGGTAATATTTCGCTAACTATATTTCCATATCTCACTAGTATAGATAAGGAAATATAGTTAGTGAAATATTATTCTTACTTTAGAACGATTTTAAAGGTCTACACTAGAAAATATTAGATAATATTTATTTTTTCTAGTTAATTCTTCTTCGTTCTTAATTTTATTGTTGGAAGGAATCCGCTCAAACACAATTAAGTATACATGTCAACTGGTTATGCGCCACTGAGCTTATTGACTCTGATTTCAGCATTCTTTTCTTTTTGGATTTGCTTCCATAGCCATTATCCAACCAAGAACAAACTACAAGGCAGCAGTTGTTTGATTTTGGAGTTGTCTATCCTAGACGAGTGGCTGTCCCCAGCTAACAAGTCTCATCTGCCTGAGGGTTTGCACTCGAGACTTTTCGGTTTATCAACCACGAACTTTACCTTCTCGACCACCCCGATAATTGTTGAAATTGTTAATAATTAAAGCTAAGACGTATACATCAACTAATAAGGTACAGAACTAAATATGATTCGATTATAATTGTTGTCTTAAAATTAAAAAGCACGAACACAATCATCGCACTTATGAACAATCCTGGTTTTATTTTTAACCTCATTGAATATTTTCAATACAATTATTGTTTTTAATAATAAAAACGCTTTTCGAAAAAAAATATCCAGTAAAATTCCAGAAGTTTGAAAACACAATTATGTCGTCGAATACTTGTTTTTCAAATTGGTTTGCAGTTTTAAGTGCAATATATCTGTGAGTGAAAACAAAATTGAAAATTGCAAAATGGGATTATTGTGAAGACGTTTATTATTGAATAATATGTAATCAAAAGTTAACAAGTTTATGTAGTTTACAGCTGCACGTACAGAGCAAATTCCTTAGATGTCACCCTATCCCACCTTTTGGGAAACATACGAAGGTCTACAGGCGGATATTGATAGAGCATACGACTACTAACCTGAATCTCGTATTCGGATATCTAGAAGGAGCCCGTAAGGCTTCCATGAGTCCTTCAATTTATAATGGGTACCTGACTCATGTTAGGGAAAGTGACGGCGGTTTGGCATAGAGAACAGACCACGAAAATCACTTCATGCAATGAGGTAATGAAACAGGTAAATTCTACTTCACCTGACATATGTTCCGTCATGTTCGAATAGGAAATTTGCGATGTATTTTCTAAGAGATGCTACATTATGTAGTTTTTTCCTTTATTTTTTTAAATATATTTTTTGTTTGTCTTTAATAGCATTATGTTTCATTATTAAATGTTTAAATATGTTCTTATGTTGATCAAACGCATTATTCATTTCAGAAAGTTTAATAATCTCTATTATTCTCTACTGTGCGATGTCAAAACTCATCTGTGTTCTTCTATTTTCGTAGATGTAGCTACACTTTAATGCTAGATACAACTATTAGGCGTAATTATTTTTTTCGTTTTTCAATACTACACAAATAACTCCGATTTTAGTCTTAGGTATATTTCATCGACGTTTTCATTGTTTACGTTCTAGTTTTAATTTAATGTCGTCATAATTGAACATTAATTAAAAAGCGTTCTATAATGATGGAAAGCCGTAAGAACAAACCGAATATGATTCTTAACATAGTTGCGTGATTTTGGTTTCTTTTTTCTAGCTGCGGGTAGCGTAAGGTAGGTCTCTGGTTTTTATCCTTATTGGAGGTACCGAACTCCACCAGTTTTGAATGCGCAGTCACTGAACCCTTCTGACAACCCTTTACCCGCACTGACAAAATCCAATCGGAAATCAAATGTCTATCTGACCTGCGCCGAACCTCTGAGACTGACTCACTGGACACTTGGGATTCGATTGTACCCAGGTTAAAAAAAAAAAACTAATGTAGATAAATTTTACAGTTGTATGTTTATTTTGGCGAAATTACGAAACTCGACGTTTTCAACTTTTTGGTGTGTAAAAAAATGGGTCTACGACGAATTCCCGAATGACACTTGCCCGAATGCCGTTTGCCAGAAATCCGATTTCCCGAATGGACACTTGCCCGAATGCGACAAATGCCCGAATGGACACTTGCCCGAATGCGACAAACGCCCAATGGACAATAGCCCAAATGCGACAAATGCCCGAATGCCACCTGCCTGAAGGCCGTTTGCCCAAAAAAATGTAACATAATATATTACCTAATTATCATTCGTTATCAATTTAAATTTGAAATGTTGATAAACAAAACCTACGCAAAAAAGAAAGGAAAAAATAATATTATATATTACCATAGAGGCATTTTAAATACCTTTTTATTTGCTATATAAAAGTTGTAGAAACATACTTTCTCTTTCGTCTTTAAAACAAGACAAAAAATATCATTTTCGTTTTTCACAAGTTTTTAAAATAAATTTTGCTTTCTTTATTAAGTAATCGCTTTAACTAGTTTAACACATTGTCCAAACAAGGTGCTATAAATGGAGATCAAACGTATTTGACTATCTTTAGTTTTTAAATTCGCCGCCTAGTCTGCACCTCGCTCTGTCTTGAAATGATCACCCCACAAGTTTAGCATAACAAGATAAATTAAATAAACACGCCTCTGTTCAATGTTGCGAGACGCCGCGCCGCCTACACCGTGTCATAAGCGCTATATAACCACCGCAATACGGTCGGTTATACGAGGTGTTCATCGCCGCCAACATCACCTTACATTTATAAAAGAATAGAGTTGTTTTTTACAATAATTTCTCAATTTTGAAAAAAAGCTACATTTTTAAATTACAAAGAATTATTGTAATGCTTAGAATTGTGTTTATTATCAAAATATCAAACTTAAATTGATAAAGAATCTCCAATTTGGTAATATTTTTTTATTATCTAATATTAACATTTTTCGGGCAAGCGGCCTTCGGGCAAGTGGCTTTCGAGCATTTGTTTTATTCGGGCAAGTGTCCATTCGGGCATTTGTCGCATTCGTGAAAGTGTCCATTCGGGCATTTGTCGCATTCAGGCAAGTTTCCATTCGGGTATTTGTCGCATTCGGGCAATGGTCCATTCGGGCGTTTGTCGCATTCGGGCAAGTGTCCATTCGGGAAATTGGTCTTCGGGCAAACGGCACTCGGACAAGTGTCTTTCGGGAAAACGTCCGGCTCACATAAAAAATATTATAAAAAGAAAAAGCTTACACCTTTAAATGTGTAAGGAACTCGTAAACGTAATTTTTTTTTACTCACAGTAGTTCAATACATTTTTTCAACATTTTTTTAACAATACATTTGCAGTGTAATAACCCTTCTTCAAATTGTCAGATTAATGACACGCACAAACACACTCTGGTTAATATAAATATAATATAAATATAATATTCTTACATTGCATTTATTCCTTTAAGCTTCGTTTTTTATTTGTTTGTCTCTGATCATTTCTGGAACTAAAAGCATAGACATTAATTATTCTTAATTTTCTTTTAAAAACAATTAATAGCTTTCTTTAATGAAAGTTTTGGTCGCTTTGATCTCTTACACATTTAATAGACAAAAGCTGTTGTCAAATAAAAAATGTATTTTCTTATTTTTAGAGCATTAAAAAAAGTGTTGTTATAGCGGTCCTTAACTTAGTTTTATTCTGCAATTTTTATTCATTTGATCTTAATGCAATCGTTACTATATGAGTTACAATTAAATTAATGGCGTTAAACTACGATCAGTAGATTGTGATATTTAAAATATTCGTTATCTGCCCTTAATTTGTTCTTATTTGACGCTTAGGCAAGAAATCAGCAAATTTTTACAATTTGTTCGCCGTTGTAAATAGGCATCGCATTTAATTTCTTTGAGATTTGTTTAGTTACATTTAGAGATTTAAAAAAAAAATTAAATTAAATTAAATTAAATGTTTATTCAGCATCATAATAACTAATTCGATTTATTATGAATTAATTAAGATTAGTTTGAAAGATAGTAGTTAATTAAAAACTTACCCGTTTTTGAAAGTTAATAGATACAACATAACAATGACTATTATAATTAATACAATTATCGTCAATATCTGTGCTTGGCTAAAGGCGAACTTTCTTCTGGTTGGTATATAGTTTATTGGAGACAGCGAAACGTTTTCAGAAAACCTGATTTTATCTAAGGCTGAAAAGGAAAATATTTGAGCAGAGATTGAAAAAAACAACAGCAAAGCAAAACAGCATATATATATATATATATATATATATATATATATATATATATATATATATATATATATATATATATATATATATATATATATATATATATATATATATATACTAGCGTACCCGTCCCCCGCGCGTTGCCGCGGGGATAGAAAAAAGTTTGACGAAATGTATTAGAAGGATTTCACCAACGCGTTACCAATCACATGTTCTTAGACGCGTGACCGTCTTTTCTAAAAGTGAGTTATTTAAATGTAAACAATGCCTGCGCTTAAATAAAAAATATCAGGACATGGGTTTACCTACACTACCGCATGTAAACAATCAGTGTACATTAATCACTCACCGAAATAATATGGTAGAACACACTTCGGTGACCGCCCATGTGTTAGAGACGTACAGGGGCGCTTTCAGGGCCCCCACCCCCCGATTACACTACCGCATAGACGCGGCGTACGACCCCTGGCTCCTTCATTCATTCATTCATTCATTCATTCATTCATTTTTTCGTTCGTTCGTTCGTTCGTTCGTTCGTTCGTTCGTTCGTTCGTTCGTTCGTTCGTTCGTTCGTTCGTTCGTTCGTTCGTTCGTTCGTTCGTTCGTTCGTTCGTTCGTTCGTTCGTTCGTTCGTTCGTTCGTTCATCCGTTCATTCGTTCATTCATTCATTCATTTATTCATTCATTCGTTTATTCATTTATTTATTTATTTTTTTATATTTTTTACATTTAAAAAAAAACTTTTTTATTTTTTTTATTTTTTTATTTATTCATCTACTTTTTATTTATTTTTTCAATTTACTTTATTTTTTATTGTTTCCGAGAGACGACCAAGAACAAATAATAAGTACTATGTTGCAATGTACTTACACTCCATGCAGAAATCTCCGGTTCTTTTCTGTACACATTCTTTGCAAACACCGTTAAACTGACAATCCTGGTCAGCACATGTTATGCTACACATTTCCTTACAATCAGCACCGTACCTTCTTTTCGTACAATCTGAAAATAATGGAATTGTGTTAGCTGTAATAGCTTTCTTATGTTAACTACACTGTTTAAGTTTTTGGTTTCTTAACAAAACAGTTTTTTTATAATAAAGCGAAAGTGATCTCCCCTATACTTTTCTCGCATTTTCATATAGATAGCGTTAAAATGGGTATTGCTGTACCAATTAAATCGGGTCACATAAATGATTATGTAAAATTTGTGACAAAAGCGATGATTTTTTTGGTTTTGTTTTTTCTTCTTTCAGAAAATTCATAGATGTGAACATTTACAAGAATATTCTTTGGTATAGTTTGAATTCGAGACATTGGAAATAGAGCGCCTTACCCTTTTAAGGCACTAATTTTCCGTTTTCAAATACAAAATGTCAATTGATTTGATTCGCGTGGAAAAAATATTGCGCACTAAACACCAAAAAAAGCGATAAAACATTAACAAATTCTTTAGAGTAAATTTGTTCAGAAATCTGAAAAAGCGTAAAGTACTTTTCCTGCTAGATCTAAATGAAAATCATAGAAATTTAAAGGAATCATGGAACATGTCTTATGCTTATGTTTGAAATTTCTACCACCTACCTGAAACGATACTTTTACATCCACATCATAAAAAAAGGAAAATATAGTAACTTACACTTACTTATATGGGAGATAACTTAAATGTGAGAGTAATCGAAGAATAAGATCTAATACTTATATACAAAATTTCTTCTGCCTAGTCAAAAAGTACTCAAATTGTTATAACACCACCTAACAAAAGAAAAGCACCATCCCGGTTACCACTTACAATTCAAACATAAAAGAAACCGAACCATACAATCTAATACTAATATTTGAAATTCCGTCCACTTAAACTAAACTTTACTTTAAGTTATTGGATTTTCAAAAAAGAAATTAGAGCACGTGACACATCCATTTACTAGAAATAACCGAAACCTGAAAGAAAACTACCAAGTAGATTTTATACTTACATAAGAAATTCGGTAAACCTGACGAAACAGTTATCAACTTGTTTTTTTGTCTTTCTGTCTGCCTGTAGTGCTTTTGTCTAGCGTCTGTCACTGATCGAAACTAGCGAGTGAAATTTCAACTACTTTTAACTGACACATTAATCTAAAGATTGGCACTTGGATTAAGAATTGATACCAATGCAATCGGATATCAAACTTGTTATAATTGAATGATTAATCATTTATTAAAATTATTTCCAATATAAATTACTCTTTACCGCGCTATTATAAGCAAATTTTTGTGTTCATTTAATACGAAATTTTTTTAATTAAGCGATTTTAAGCAACATGTTAAAGAAAGGTACTGAAAAATGCATACAAAGATTTAATAACAAGCTTGTATGTAATGCAAATGTATTAAATAATTTTCTTTAAATGCAAAATAATGAACCACAAT
This sequence comes from Physella acuta, assembly GCF_028476545.2. Classification (NCBI taxonomy): domain Eukaryota; kingdom Metazoa; phylum Mollusca; class Gastropoda; family Physidae; genus Physella; species Physella acuta. The sequence continues at coordinate 436,382 of NW_026732559.1, forward strand.
TTAAGTAACTGAAGATAAAATCATTTGGTTGCTTTTAAATTCTAGTTAAGTTAGTCAATACATAATTATAGCGAGCCAAACTTTTCTCTTTTAACAAATAATGAAGACAATAGCAAGGCGAAAACAAGTATGAAGAAGCTAGTTAAATAAACGCTTTTAAGCAAATATCTTAATGAAGAAAACAGAAAATATGTAACATATTTACCACCAAGTACTTCAAATTCTGACACTGCTAGCGTCTCGCTTGAGCTTAGAACAATTTTTACTATTTCACCACTATTTACAATGTTGATTGCATAACGATAAGAGAAATAGTTAACGATCTTTATAAATTTTATCTGGTCGCCAGTGTTGAAAAACTCAATTTTAAAATTGACCGTATCGGATGTAAATGTTTCTGAAAAGTTTTAAAATATTTTTGTGAATGAAATGTAGGTTCTTAAACTTTATTTAAATGTAGTTATTTACTTATTTCTTAGATCTAACTGGTGTGATCTAAATAAAACAATAAAATGCATTTAAAACAAAATCCCGAAGATAGAAAAAACAATTATTTTGTTAAGAACGAGGCTCTCTTAAGATCGTTGTTAACAACATAGGCAACACGTAATCCTTTCTTTATGATGTAAAATGTAATGATAACAAATCATTTTACAGTTGTTAAAATTTAAAAAATAATGAACTAACATAAATAAGCTATCTGTATGTAACTCTTACAAATTAATTACTTTAAATATAAAATTCTTCTCTAAACACGTTTAGATTTTTTTAAATATTATTTTTATCTTAATTAGCGTTAAAATTTTTTTTTTAGTTTTAAATATGACAGCCACTACACCCCACTGCAATGTAAGGGTCTATTTTTTTTTTAATAGCTAAACTCACGTACAATATTTTTAGAATTTGTATAAAAAATCTAAATTTCGTTTAGGTAGCTTCTCACATTCACTTTGCGATTACATGCGTATTTGTATTAAAATATATTGCAGATGATACCGTATGAGTTGAGTTGTCATATGATTTTGTAAAAAAGTTTCCTTATGTCAATTATTACATTATTGTTCAAATGGTTTCGATTCACTTATTTCCCACCAACGTAACACTCGTCACTTGTATTCCCTATTCAATTGATCCCAAGACACATAATCATAATAGAGCGAGACTATTCGACTCTATACTTCCTCGTTTATTCTTATAACAGTAAGAAAGATTTAACTTTCATTGCAATCGTTTTATAAAAAACAAATGGAAGCAAAAAAAAATGTGTGTAATAAAGATTATAATTGGCACGTTATATAAAAATATTGATGAATTTTAAAAAGTTAATTAAGCTTATAATAAAGTTACATAAATGACAAAAGGCGGTGTCATCGAGTCTTTACCTACGTGTTAAAATTAAAAGAAATTGATTTGTTAGAAGTAAATTTTACTTTTTTTTATACAGAGTATAGAGCATAGGTAGCTCTATTTCAACTTTTCAGAGATTTACGATAACCGGAAGTGGGACTTATACTTCAAAAGCCTATAACTTGAGTTCTGTTTAAGATAGAAAAACGAAATTTTACATATAAGTAAAATATCTAATTTTCTGCCTTCTGTCAAATTTGAGTAGTTTCCCTTGAACGGAATTAGTACTTTTAGCTATTTCCCATTTCTTTAAAACGCATAAGAAATTTTAAAGTACTAGTAATCCGTACTATTAAACTAATATTATTTGACGTTCCCTTGATTCACAATACTGTTTTTCGACCAAAAATGTCAAGATTTGAAAATCTCGATTTCGATTTTTTGCACAATTACAATACTTCCTCCATTTATCGTATACGAGAAAGTAAAAAGGTGGGATTAGCGTATTCTAAGTAGCTAAAAAGATTAAGTGTCTAACTGATTTTAAGAACTTGTAAATTACCCTTCGTCGATTACATTTCGGGGATTAAGTGTCACTGATTGTGACCGAACACAGGTCTTAATTTTCTATATTCATAGTTTAACTTCTTTTCACTAATTTAATTTACATTTATTTTCTTACCACATATATGTATTACAACTTGTTTAATAATTCTTGGCCATTGAAATGTGGATTCCCATTTTGCGTGTCGTTCTAAAGAAAAACAGAGACCATCTTCTGCATTTCCATTTAGCGCTTTTTTGTAATGTAGGCTCGCCATATTTTTTACTATCTGACCATTCGAGAAAATATCAACACTTGATTCTTTTAATACATTTCGCCCTGTATAAAAATTGAAATATGTAATAACGTGTATTTAAGTCTTTGCATTAGGTTATGCATTTTGTCTGTGTGCATATCTATGTGTATAACAAAACAACTTAAAACATGTGTATATTGAATAGTAAGTTATAGTTATAAAAATTTTACCTACCCCCGTTTACTCTAATTCGACAAATAGGAACAAATAAGCCAAAAACAATTTTAACTTCCAAAATTAATTCTGTTATTTTGCATTCAATTTCAAGTGTTGAATTTCTTATCCAAAATGTTTTGAAATGTAAGCATTGTAGTAGACCTACATTACTTTTCTGCGTAGTGTAGAAAAGAGTAGTATTGAGCTCTGTTACTAGAAAAAAAATTATGAAAATAGTTTAGTAGGTAAAATTTATTACATTTTATCTTTGAATACATAAGCCGTCATAACTCATGCTTTTTTGTTTATATTTGCATTGTAAAATAATATAAGACATAAGAGTGCATGTTTTATCCAGGCAATATGAAATTAAATATGAATTTGTTTTGTAGTAAATGTAAAGACCCCCTTTTTAAACTTGTCGTTCCTTGGTACATGTGAAGTAGTGTTTATCTGTTTATGTGTTTTCAGCGTATAAAACGGTTGTGTGGTCATTACTAAGACCAGTCGTTTTTTTTTCTCTAACGTGAGTTAGGCACCCATCAGAGCTGAATCAACTCAGGGACATCCTACTGACTTTAACCCGGATTTAAAACTGTGACTTTCGGACTCAAATCTGGCACTCTGCCGCTATTTTGTATTTTGAATTATGTCAAAATTGTGTATCAATCATGAAATTATTATGTACTGTGAGGCTTTTGGCTATGTCGATTCCTCTTTTGTTCCATAAATCTGTAAAAAAGTATTCACATTTTTGAAAAACAAATCAGTACAATTTAATTAAAAACCTACCTCTGTATAGTAATTCAATTCCCAATGAAATAAAATGTTGTTCAGTTTTAAACACAACGTTGATCGTGTTGCTCATAGAACACGCACTGTCAAGAGCTAAAATTGGATTTGTCATTTGAGCTTCAGATATCAAATCTCCTGTTTATTCATGGAAGGAAAATAAGTAAAATAATTTAGAGAATAAATTAAATAAACGTCGTAAAAATATATTTTTAACTTAACGTTATTTTTACAGTCCACTTTAAAAAAAAATAAACTTCACGATTTCCGTAAGAAAATATTAAACATAAAAGCACAAACATAAGGACGAAAATAAAGAAAATGGTATCACCAACAGATAAACCTAAATGGTAACACTGTTGAGACTTAAGTACAAAAAGGTTTACAGATAAAAGTACTATGTTTAACAAGTAGGCCTACTGGATATTTATTTACTAATTTTACAAAACCCAAAATCAACCATATATTTTTTTTTATATTTTTGGTTTTGGAAAATGTTATGTTAGCCTATTTTAATTTATCGGAATATATATATATATATATATATATATATATATATATATATATATATATATATATATATATATATATATATATATATATATATATATATATATATATATTGTTATGAAAATTGTGCACATAAAATTGTGAGGATTATATTGAATTGGTGTGGTTTTACTTATAAAACATACACCACTAATTCAGATAGGAAAACATGTAAATGTATATTGGTATCATGTGTATTAAAAAGAGTGAATTGTTATTTTTAAATGATCAAGGTAGGGTGTTTTCTGGAACTTACTGTACAGGCAATCCGGACCATAAAAACCTTCTAAACATCCGTTTTCCTCAATAGCATCTGTGTGATAAAATACTCGCTAAATTAAAAGTAATGATTATTGTAACGTGTATATCTGATTTAAAGTATGAATGAATATTTACATATATATATATATATATATATATATATATATATATATATATATATATATATATATATATATATATATATATATATATATATGTAAGTATGTCTGTCAGTGTGTCTTGTCCATAGAGTAATTATATTAAAAAAAATAAGCATATAGTTTACTGGTCTAAAATAAATGAGAATACTACCCAGGTAGCCTTCTGCGAAAAACGAATGTCAATTTTTGGAGAGGTTGCTCCATATCAGACTGAGCAATATTGCGCACCAAACAACCACTTGGAATATGGCGCCGACATTTATTTAAACACAAGATAATATGGTGGCAAATTACATTTGATTATTAAGTCGAATTAGGGGCCGTTTAGCTGGTTACTTAGGAGATTTCTCCGCTACGCCGCTAACACAAGGGAGGTCGCTGAAAGGTTTATAGGCCCACCTCGCTATTACGGAGGGTGGCTAAATAAAGCAAAACTTACATCTGCAATGTCCATGTGAAGTCCACTCATTCTTTGAATCACACATAATCATACTATTTCCAGTACGTTTAAATCCCGTATTACATATTAACAGATATGTATTAATGTGGTTGTATTCGAAATATTGCCAATACCCGTGTGGTATCAGTGGTGGTTCTTCGCATTTTGAAGCTAAGTAATATGAAATACTTATATAAGAAAAAAAATGCCTATATGAAATATAATTATATATGATATAATATATATATATATATATATATATATATATATATATATATATATATATATATATATATATATAGCGTAACTTAGCTTGAACTTAACTAGCTAATACAGAACTGACGCTCACGTGTGTAACAATCCTCGCCTTTGAAACCTGATTTACAACCTTGTCTACATGCTCCAGTTGCTGGTATGCACCAATCTTCACCTTGTCGACAGTTGCATTTTTTACTGCAATCTAAACCGAAATGTAGCGCACTGCAGATGTTGTCTAAAAAAATGCATATAGACCTACATATATATGTATATATATATATATATATATATATATATATATATATATATATATATATATATATATATATATATATAATGATTTAACTAGTAGTGTATTATTATATATTTCAAGAAAATCATTTATTTTCTTATTTTTAGTTCATTACTAGACTAAGCGTTTCCTTGAATAACCGTGTGTTTCGGGGGTCATCCATACATTATGTCACGTTTGTTTTACGAATTTTATCTTTCTCCTTCCCTTCCCAAATCTTCACAAAAAGCCAGAACAAAAACACGTCACACGTTTTTATCTTTCAAAAACACCTGTTTCGGCTGAGTAATGATCAGACCATACTATCCTTTAATATGCTGGAGTCAATGAAACGGGTGAACTCTACATCATCTGCCCTTTATCCCGCCAAGTCCCGATAGACAACTTAATTATTCACTTCTAAATTTTTTTAAAAAGACATTAACATTGCCATGATGTGTATCGAAACCCTACAACATGCTTGGTAACTCCAGCTATGCCCACACATTAAAGTGCACGTTTATTGGGGTTATTAACTTAGCATCGAATAATTTTAATAAAGTTAAATAACGCAAAAAATTATTTGACGAGTTAAATGGCCCGTTTAGGGAGAAATTCAACGGGCGCTTGGTTGATATTGTTATCTTTTTCTCTAAACCAAAACCATAACCAAAATCACCACCTCAACTTTAATTTAACCGGAAACGAACAATGATATTGAATACGGATTTGTATCTAGAATCAGCACGTAGTAAAAGCATAATATAATATTTTCTATATTAATTCTTTTTGGTTGGGGTGAGGTGCCTAGACGTTCCACCGTGAGGGGGTGGGCTTCGCCGTTATCCAAGGAGATACCTGAAAGAAACCACTTAGAGACGGTAAAGTCAGAGTCCTTATTATCGATTATCGGTGACGTAGTTATTATTGTGTATTTATTTAAGGCAGGGGTACCCAACCCCGTGCCCGCGGGCGCCATGGCGCCCGCCAAACGATTCGTATGTGCCCGCCTCTCACAATTCGACAGAGACAGAATTTTTTTCATAAACATTATTGAGAGGTTGAAAGGGATGGAAATCGAAAGTTTGAGGGGGGAGTGGGTTCAATTTGAGGGGGGGGGGGGGTTGCAAATCGAAAGTTTGAGAAGGGGGGGTGCAAATCGAAAGTTTTGTCCCCGGGTAACGGGAAGGATCGCTACGCCTCTGGAAGGAGTTTGTTGATTTAAAATAGGTGGTGCCCGCCATCCTACTGATATTTTAGAATGTGCTGTAGAGTACCCCTGATTTAAGGTAATGGCTATTTTATTCTATGCTTACTCTAGAATCAATAACGTCATATTTTTGCTTTCTCGTATACGAAGTAGGGGCCTATAGAGAAAGAATTGTAATCGTGTAGAAAAAAAAATCGAGATTTTCACGATTTTTGCAAATCTCGACGCTGTACACCTCCATGAGTAAAAAAAAATGTTTTGCAATTTTATCTGTATGTGTATGTATGTGTGTGTGTGTATGTAAACACGGTAACCTGAGTACAGTTATAATCAGGTAGTTATATAAGAATATTCGAGAAAGTTTAGGGGAGATCACTATCGGTTTATTTTTATTTACAATAGAGTAGTATAGAGTACTATTCCGCAAAATTATACGCGCGTTATCATTTTCAAAGGTGCGCAAATGATAACGCGCGTATAATTTTGCGGAATAGTTTGATAAGATAGCCTACTAATTTTCACACAATTTTAATTAATTCATAAAATATTACTATCCATCTAATTAAATCGAATTATATGTCAGGATGCATTGTAATTATGGTTTGACCCATGTGCAAACTTTGAACCGAATCTGTCAGTTAGAAGTGCCCGAAATTTTGCTCTAGTGTATCGGTCTATGACGACTTCTTAAAAGACGCATGTAAAGTACTAATAATATTCTGCACTATTATACTCATATTTTTTTAGTTCACTTGGTGTGCTATTAATTTTTCTACGAGATTTTATTCTATTTTTAAAAGTTTAAGTAATTAAAACTGAATTAAAAATCATGTCCTTATCGTAATGTGCCATGTACAGTAGCGTTAGATAAGAGCATTCCAGAAAGTTTAGGGGATATCACTCCCGGTTTATTGTGTGTACGTTTCCGGCTTTAGAATATTTTCTACAATAAGTTCCATTGGACGTTTTGTTTTCCGTTTGATTGTGAAAGTTTTTACTTTTCTTTCGTTTTCCCTATAGCGTTCTCAACAGACAGATATAGTTTGTGACAGAATCGTGAAACTATTATTTTACATTCTTAATTATATCATAATTTAGCCAATTCCATTGCTAAACAAAGATATAGATTTATATACAATTATTATGTACTGAAATAGTTTAGTATAGAATCTAAGTAGAGCTAGAATCTAGATATAGCTAGATCTAGAAGCTACGCCTTGTTTAAGTCAAATTTATCCAAATCTCGAGATAAATTCCTTGTACTCTCGAATTGGAATATATGTAAAGCTAAAGAAGAGATGTATATCAAATATAAAGAAACTCAATTATGTATTGTGTTTTTAATTTGTTTTTGTTTCTAATTAATTACTTTTTGTTTTGGGTATCGATAGATCTAGATTCTAAAATATCTAGATCTAGGATAGATAAACTTATTGTTAGATTCTAAACTATCTAAATCTAGGATAGATAAACTTATTGTTAGATTCTAAAATATCTAGATCTGGGATAAACTTATTGTTAGATTCTAAAATATCTAGATCTAGGATAGATAAACTTATTGTATAGTCAAATTAAAAGAACTGCCTAGATTAACTTATTGAAATTTGATAAAAGTGTTGGGACCTAATCAAAATTGCAAATGGACGCAGCGACAAAGCTATAGCCGACAGAAAATGTAGCTATATAAAGAGTTAAACGTTTGAATGGGCAACATGGTCTTCCATGGAAGCCGCCATATTTGTTGTAAAAAAAAAGTAAATGAATCATGTGACGCCGCTATAAATTGTTCTAAACTTTTAAAACTAAAGTGGTGCTTCTACCAGTAAATATATTAATAAATTAATGAAGGTCTTTAAAAGATTTGCTATTACTAGTATGATAAAAAACATTATTGTCTACAAAAATACGTATTTTACAGCTCTACACAGAGTAGATGCTCACATGTTACCAAATAGACAAAACAAAAAAAGACGGTATATAGGGTAAGTTAAGTAGCGTTTACTTGTTTCTGTGACCTCGGAATATGAAGAGGTAGTGTGGTCAGCAATATACCCAGCCCCCTTTCCTTTCCCTAACGTGAGTTAGGTACCCATCAGAGTCTACTGACTTAAACCCGGATTCGAACTCGAGACTTACGCGTTAGCAGTCCAGCTCTCTACCGCTAGACCATTTCGTTCCACTCAGTAGAATATAGATTACATCAAAACTTTTTATTATAACGTTTTCAACGTTTTTTACGCAAATTTTTGTATACCATGTAAGAACTTAGTAGCACTAACATTTTGCAATAATCTTCACATTAAACTCGTAATTCAAACTGGTTAAAATCTGAAAACGGGTGTTAAAATGTAAATAAACAAGTGTTTGTGATACATTCTAAATTTTACTTTTTGTTAAGAGGAATATACTTTTTTTCATCATAACTTATTAAAATGTATGTTAAACTGGAAAATCGTGAAGGCGTTATTTCTGTTTCTTTCATACATTTTTTTTGTTTTGTTTTACTGCAGAAATTAATGTACTAAAATAATGTAAGATAACAAAGTCTTACCTCCAAATATTTCCACCTCACATACAGTAAGTGGTTCATTAATATCCACAGTTATTGACACTTTATTGGCTCTTGTAAAAGGTATAACCACGTCATAATTATCTTTAATTTGATCCTTATTGATGTAGCGAAAGTTGCGAGTGTTTTCTTCATTAACATCAAGGGTAAAATATCTTAAACGTAATGTCAACCTGGCTGAAAATATAAATATATACAGGCCAATATACATACTAGCTGCATCCCGTGCTCCGCCACGGTAAATCTTTTTTTTAAATGTACCAACTTGGGAACAGAACAAAACTAAACACAACACAAACGAAAAAAAATAAACACAAACGAAAAAACAAACACAACACTCATAACGTAAACACAATTTAAATGCAATCATAAAGGCATATTGCTCACAGTCTAGCCCGTAGCGCCAAATCGCGCCCTTTCCGAGCGCCGGCAGACGCATCTGACACAGTGAATGACTACAAAACAGAGGCGTAGCGACCATTTCCGGCGCCCGGGGACAAACTTTCGATTTGACCCTCCCTTAAACTTACGATTTGCACCCCCTCCCCTCAAAATTTCAATTTCCACCCCACCCACTTAAACTTTCGTCGCAAATTTTTTCCAACCCACTTATGCGCCCCCTAAGGTCGGCACCCGGGGACACATGCCCCCCCCCCCCCCTTCGCTACGCCTCTCCTATAAAACCCCCAGCTTGTCCCCAAACTGAAAGATAGAATAATAATTAGTAAACAGTATAAATAATAGGCAGTATTTAAAAAATCCGTGTTTTACCTACCATATATCACTTTATCAATTCACGAATTTTTTTTTTCCAGTACTTTAAATTTTAAAAATTTACAATAGAGTTTCATAACTAAAACCATTGCGCACCCAATGAACGTGATGACGCGTCTATAATAGTGCGGAATAGTTGATTAAAAATTATAAGTAGTAAAGAGTACATTCAGTGAATAAAATAAATAAAAGATTGCCTTTTATTAATCCACTAGATAAATGGCCCGTTGAGGAAGGGTACAACGGGCGCTAGGCTGATAGTGCTGTCTCTTTTCTCTAAACTAAAACCATCCCACCCCCCCCCCCCCCACACACCCCCACCCCCCCCCACCCCACACACACCACCCCCACCCCCACCCCCACCCCCACACACACCTCCACCCCCCACACACAACCCACCCCCACCCCCACCCCCACCACCCCCACCCCCCCACACACCTCCCCCCACCCACCCCCACCCACCCACCCCCACCCCCCAAAAAAACATGTCTACCGTCCCATTCAACGAAATATAATTATATACTTTTTCCAGTGTCCGCCCCCTTCCCGAAAATTCTACCCCCGCCCCCGAAAACCTCAAGTACCCCCCTGCCCCTCTCCGGGGAGGAAAAAGTCTGAAAGAAACACTGGTGTCGCGCTTAGCCACTACGCGAAGAATTGCATTAAAGAAATTGCGAGAAAACCACTTTTTAGATTAGACACATTAATTAGGTGGTAATTTTATTATAGAGTATCGATGAGGAAACCACCCCACCCCACCCCCCCCCCCACACACACACCTCCACACACCACCCACCCCCACCCCCACACACACCACCCCCACCCCCACCCCCCACACACCACCCGCCACCCCCCCCCCCCCACACACACCCCCCCACCCCCCACCCCCCACCCCCCACACACCACCCCGCCACCCCCCCCCCCCCACACACCACCCCCCCACCCCCCCCACCCCCCCCCCCCCCCCCCACCTCCCACCCCCCACCCCCCACTCCCAAAAAAATCATGTCTACCGTCCCATTCAACGAAATATAATTATATACTTTTTCCAGTGTCCGCCCCCTCCCAGAAAATTCTACCCCCCGCCCCCGAAAATTTCAAGTACCCCCACCCCTCTCCGGGGAGGAAAAAGTCTGAAAGAAACACTGAAACCAACCCACCCCCCACACACCACCCCCCCCCCACACACACCCACCCCCCCCCACACACCCCCCCCACACAACACCCCCACCACCACCCCCACACCCCCACCCCCCCCACCCCTCCCACCACCCCCCCCACCCCCAAAAAAAACATGTCTACCGTCCCATTCAACGAAATATAATTATATACTTTT